>NW_024725678.1:0-44402 GCF_018991925.1 Homarus americanus | reverse complement strand
TACTCGATCAGGGGCCTATCAAAACCCCGACATCGAGTATAACAAAGTCCCCTAATCGACTATAACAAAGTCCCCTGGTCGAGTATAACAAAGGCCCATGATCGAGTACAACAAAGTCCCCTGATCTCGTATAACAAAGTCCCATGGTCGAGTATAACATATCCCCTGATTGTGTATAACAAAGTTTCCTGGTCGAGTATTGTAATGTCCCCTGATCGAGTATAACAAAGTTTCCTGGTCGAGTTTAAGAAAGTCCCCTGATCGAGTATAACAAAGTCCTCTCATCGAGGATAACAAAGTCCCCTGATCGAGTATAACAAAGGTCCTTGGTCGAGTATAATAAAGGCCCCTAATCGAGTATAGCAAAGGCCCTTGATCGAGTATAACTAAGGCCCCCGGTTGAGTATAACAAAGCCTCCTCATCGACTATAACAACGTCCCCTGATCGAGTATAACACATCCCCAGATTTAGTATAAGATATCCCCTGATCGAGTATAACAAAGCCCCCTGATCGAGGAAAACAAAGGCCCCAGGTCGAGTATAACAAAGGTCCCTCATCGAATATAAGAAAGCCCCCTGATCGAATATAACAAAGTCCTTGATCGAGTATAACAAAGGCCCTTGATCGAGTATAACAAAGTCCCCTAATCGAGTATAACAAAGTCCCCTTATCGAGAATAACAGAGTCCCCTTTTCGAGTATAACAAAGTCCCCTGATCGAGTATAACAAACTTCCCTGGTCGAGTATAACAAAATCCACTAATCGAATATAACAAAGCCCCCTGATCGAGTACAACAAAGGCCACTGGTCGAGCATAGCAAAGGACCCTGGTCGAGTGTAACAAAGCCCCCTCATCGAGTATAATAAAGGCCGGGATCGAGTATAACAAAATCCCCTGACCTAGTATAACAAAATCCCCTGATCTAGTATAACAAAATCCCCTGATCGAGTATAGCAAATGCCCTTGATCCTGTATAACAAATACACCTAATCGAGTAAAACAAAGTCCCCTGATCGAATAAACCAAAGCCCCCTGATCGAGTATAACAAAGGCCACTGCTCGAGCATAACAAAGTCCCCTGATCGAGTATAACAAAGCCCCCTCATCGAGGAAAACAAAGGCCCCTGGTCGAGTATAACAAAGGTTCCTGATCGAATATAAGAAAGCCCCCTGATCGAATATAACAAAAGCCTTAATTGAGTATAACAAAGGCCCCTCATCGAGTATAACAAAGGCCCCTCATCGAGTCTAACAAAGTCCCCTGATCGATTATGACAAAGGCCCTTGATCGACTATAACAAAGTCCCCTTATCGAGTAAAACAAAGGCCCCTGATCGAGTATAACAAATGTCCCCTAATCGAGCATAACAAAGACCCCTCGTCGAGTATAAGAAAACCACCTGATCGAGTATAACAAAGTCCCCTGGTAGAGTATAACAAAGCCCCCTGATCGAGTATAACAAAGTCCCCTGGTCGACTATAACAAAGTCCCCTGGTCGAGTATAACAAAGTCCCCTGGTCGAGTATAACCAAGGCCCCTGATCGAGAATAACAGAACCTCTGATGGAATATAACAAAGTCCCTTATCGAGCATAACAAAGGCCCCTGGTCGAGCATAACAAAGCCCCCCTGATCGAATGATACAAAGTCCCCTGATCAAGTATAACAAAGTCTCCTGATCGAGTAAAACAAAGCCCCTTGATCGAGTATAACAAAGGCCCCTGATCGAGTATAACAAAGGCCTTTGATCGAGTATAGCAAAGGCCCCTGATGGTGTATAACAAAGTCCGCTGATCGAGCATAGCAAAGACCCCTCGTCGAGTATAACAAAACCACCTGATCGAGTATAACAAAGTCCCCTGGTTGAGTAAAACAAAGCCCTCTGATCGAGTATAACAAAGTCCCCTGATCGAGTATAACAAATTCCCCTGATCGAGTATAACAAAAGCCCCGGTTGAGTATAACAAAGCCTCCTTGCTGAGTATAACAAAGTCCCCTGATCGAGTATAACACATCCCCTGATCGAGTATAACATATCCCCTGATCGTGTATAACAAAGTTCCCTGGTCGAGTATAGTAATGTCCCTTGATCGAGAATAACAAAGGCCCCTCATCGAGTATAACAAAGTCTCCTTATCGAGCATAACAAAGGCCCTGGTCGAGTATAACAAAGCCCCCCTAATCGAATATTACGAAGTCCCGTGATAAAGTATAATAAAGTCCCCTGATCGAGTATAACAAAGTCCCCTGGTCGAGGATAACAAATCCCCTGATCGAGTATAACAAAGTCCCCTCATCGACTATAACAAAGTGCCCTGGTTGACCATAACAAAGGCCCCTGGTCGATTATAACAAAGTCCCCTAATCGAATATAACAAAGCCCCCAGATCGGGTTTAACAAAGGCCACTGGTCAAGCATAACAAAGCACCCTGGTCGAGTATAACAAAGGCCCCTAATCGAGTATAACAATGTCCCCTGATCGAGTATATCAAACCCCCCTAGTCGAGTATAATAAAGGCCCTGATCGAGTACAACAAAGTCTCATGATCGAGTATAACAAATTCCCCTGGTTCGAGTATATCAAAAGCCCCTGATATAGTATAACAAAGGCCCCTGATCGAGCATAAAAAGTACCCTGATCGAGTAAAACAAAGGCCCCTAATCGAGTATAGTAATGTCCCCTGATCGATTATAACAAAGCCCCCTGATCGCGTATAAGAAAGTCCCCTGGTCGAGTATAACAATGTCCCCTAATCGAGTATAACAAAGTCCTCTCATCGAGTATAACAAAGTCCCCTGATCGAGTATAACAAAGGCCCGTGATTGAGTATAACAAATGCCCTTGATCGAGTATAACAAACTTCCCTAATCGAATATAACAAAGTCCCTTTATCGAGAATAACAAAGTCCCCTTTTCGAGTATAACAAAGTCCCCTGGTCGAGTATAACAAAGCCCGCTGTTCGAGTATAACAAAGGCCCATGATCGAGTATAACAAATGCCCTTGATCGAGTATAATAAAGTCCTCTCATCGAGTATAACAAAGCCCCCTCATCAAGTATAACAAAGTCCCCTGATCGAAAAAAAAGTCCCCAGATTGAGTAAAACAAAGTCCCCTGATCGAGTATAACAAAGTCCCATGATCGAGTATAACAAAGCCCCCTCATCGAGTAAAACAAAGTCCCCCGATCGAGTATAACAAAGTACTCTGATCGAGCATAACAAAGGCCCCTGGTCGAGTATAACAAAGGCCCATGATCGAGTATAACAAACGCCCCCGGTTGAGTATAACACATCCCCTGATCGAGATTAACATATCCCCTGATCGTGTATATCAAAGTTCCCTGGTCGAGTATAGTAATGTCCCCTGATCGAGTATAACAAAGACCCCTCATCGAGTATAATAAAGGCCCTGATCGAGTATAACAAAGTCTCACGATCGAGTATAACAAATTCTCCTGGTTCGAGTTTAACAAAAGCCCCTTATATAGTATAACAAAGGCCCCTGAACGATATAACAAAGGCCCCTGATCGAGTATAACAAAGTCCCCTAATCGAGTATAACAAAGTGCTATGGTTGAGTATAACAAAGTCACCTGATCGAGTATAACAAAGTCCCATGATCGAGTATAACAAAGGCCCCCTGTTGAGTATAACACATCCTCTGATCGAGTATAACATGTCCCCTGATCGTGTATAACAAAGTTCCCTGGTCGAGTATAGTAATGTCGCAAGATCGAATATAACAAAGCCCCCTCATCAAGTATAACAAAGTCCCCTGGTCGAGTATAACAAAGTCCCCTAATCGAGTATAACAAAGTCCTCTGATCGAGTATAACAAAGTCCCCTGGTCGAGTATAACAAAGGCTCCCGGTTGAGTATCACAAAGCCTCCTCATCGAGTATAACAACGTCCCCTGATCGAGTATAACACATCCCCTGATGGAGTATAACATATCCCCTGATCGTGTATAACAAAGTCCTCTAATCGAGTATAACAAAGGCCCCTGATCGATTATAACAAAGGCCCTTGATCGAGTATAACAAACGCTCCTAATCGAATATAAGAAAGTCCCCTTATCGAGAATAACAAAGTCCCCTTTTCGAGTATAACAAAGTCCCCTGATCGAGTATAACAAAGTTCCCTGGTCGAGTATAACAAAGGCCCATGATCGAGTATAACAAATGCCCTTGATCGAGTATAATAAAGTCCTCTGATCGAGTATAACAAAGCCCCCTCATCAAGTATAACAAAGTCCCCTAATCGAATATAAAAAAGTCCCCAGATTGAGTAAAACAAAGTCCCCTGATCGAGTATAACAAAGTCCCCTCATCGAGTATAACAAAGCCCCTCATCAAGTAAAACAAAGTCCCCCGATCAAGTATAACAAAGTCCTCTGATCGAGCATAACAAAGGCCCCTGGTCGAGTATAACAAAGGCCCAAGATCGAGTATATCAAACGCCCCCGGTTGAGTATAACACATCCCTTGATCGAGAATAGCATATCCCCCGAGTGTGTATAACAAAGTTCCCTGGTCGAGTATAGTAATGTCCCCTGATCGAGTATAACAAAGACCCCTCATCGAGTATAACAAAGTCCCCTGATCAAGTATAACAAAGTCCTCTGATCGAGTATAACAAAGTCCCCTGATCGAGTATAACAAAGGCCCTTGATCGAGTATAATAAAGTCTCCTGATCGAATATAAAAAAGTCCCCTGATCGAGTAAAACAAAGTACCCTCATCGAGTATAACAAAGTCACCTAATCGAGTATAACAAAGTCCCCTGATCTAGTATAACAAATCCCCTGATCGAGTATAGCAAAGGCCCTTGATCGAGTATAACAAATGCCCCTCTTCGAGTATAACAAAGTCCCCAAATCGAATATAACAAAGCCCCCTAATCGGGTATATCAAAGCCCCCTCATCGTGTATAACAAAATCCCCCAAATCGAGTATAACAAAGTCCCCTGGTCGAATATAATAAAGGCCCCTCATCGAGTATAACAAAGTCCCCTCATCTAGTATAACAAAATCCCCTGATCGAGAATAGCAAAGGCCCTTGATCGAGTATAACAAATGCCCCTGATCGAGTATAACAAAGGGCCCCGTTTGAGTACAACAAAGCCTCCTGATCGAGTATAACAAAGTCCCCTGATCGAGTATAACACATCCCCTGGTCGAGTATAACATATCACCTGATCGTGTATAACAAAGTTCCCTGGTCGAGTATAACAAAGTCCCCTGATCGAGTATAACCAAGTCCTCTAATCGAGTATAACAAAGGCCCCTCGTCGAGTATAACCAAGTCCTCTGATCGAGTATAACAAAGTCCCCTGATCGTGTATAACAAAGTCCCCTGGTCGAGTATAACAAAGTCCCCTGATCGCGTATAACAAAAGCCCCTGATCGAGTATAACAAAGTCCCCCTTATCGAGCATAACAAAGGCCCCTTGTCGAGTATAACAAAGCCCCCTTGATCGAATATTACAAAGTCCCCTGATCGAGTATAACAAAGTTCCCTGGTTGAGTATAACAAAGCCCATTCATCGAGTATGACAAAGTCCCCTGATCGAGTATAACAAATTCACCTGATCGAGTATAACAAAGGCCCCTGGTCGAGTATAACAAAGTCACCTGATCGAGTATAACAAAGTCACCTGGTTGAGTATAACAAAGCCCCATCATCGAGTATGACAAAGTCCCCTGATCGAGTATAGCAAATTCACCTGATCGAGTATAACAAAGGCCCCTCATCAAGTATAACAAAGTTCTCTTATCGAGCATAACAAAGGCCCCTGGTCGAGTAGAACAAAGCACCCCTGATCGAATATTACAAAGTCCCCAATCAAGTATAACAAAGTCCCCTGTTTGACCATAAAAAAGGCCCCTGGTCGAGTATAACAAAGGCCCCTAATCGAATATAACAAAGCCCCCTCATCGATTATAACATAGGCCACTGGTCGAGCATACCAAAGGCCCATGATCGAGTATAACAAATGCCCTTGATCGAGTATAATAAAGTCCTCTGATCGAGTATAACAAAGCCCCCTCATCAAGTATAACAAAGTCCCCTAATCGAATATAAAAAAGTCCCCAGATTGAGTAAAACAAAGTCCCCTGATCGAGTATAACAAAGTCCCCTCATCGAGTATAACAAAGCCCCCTCATCAAGTATAACAAAGTCCCCTAATCGAATATAAAAAAGTCCCCAGATTGAGTAAAACAAAGTCCCCTGATCGAGTATAACAAAGTCCCCTAATCGAATATAACAAAGCCCCCTCATCGATTATAACAAAGGCCACTGGTCGAGCATAACAAAGCACCCTGGTCGAGTATAACAAAGCCCCCTAATCGAGTATAACAAAGTCCCCTGATCGAGTATAACAAAGGCCGCGGGTCGAGCATAATAAAGGCCCTGATCGAGTATAACAAGGTCTCATGATCGAGTATAACAAATTCCCCTGGTTCAAGTATAACAAAAGCCCCTGATATAGTATAACAAAGGGCCCTGATCGGGTATAACAAAGTCCCCTGATCGAGCATAACAAAGGCCCCTGGTCGATTATAACAAAGCCCACTGATCGAGTATATCAAAGTCCCCTGATCGAGTATAACAAAGGCCCTTGATCGAGTATAACAAATGCCCCTCATCGAGAATGACAAAGTCCCCTAATCGAATATAACAAAGTCCTCTGATCGAGTATAACAAACGCCACTGGTCGAGCATAACAAAGGACCCTGGTCGAGTATAACAAAGTCCCCTAATCGAGAATAACAAAGTCCAATCATCGAGTATAACAAAGTCCCCTGATCGAGTATAACAAAGTCCCCTGATCGAGTATATCAAAGCCCCCTGTTCGAGTATAACAAAGTCACCTGGTCGAGTATAACAAAGTCCCCTGATCGAATATAACAAAGGCCCCTGATCGAGTATAACAAAGTCCGCTGGTCGAGGAAAACAAAGCTCCCTGATCGAGTATGACAAAGTCCCCTAATTGAGTATAACAAAGTTCCCTGGTTGATCATAACAAAGGCCCCTGGTCGAGTATAATAAAGTCCCCTAATCGAATATAACAAAGCCCCTGATCGAGTGTAACAAAGGCCACTGGTCGAGCATAACAAACGACCCTGGTCGAGTATATCAAAGACCCCTGATCGAGTATAATAAATGTCCCCTGATCGAGTATAACAAAGTCCTCTGGTCGAGTATAACAAAGTCCCCTGATCGAGTATAACAAAGGCCCCTGATCGAGTATAACAAAGTCCCCTTATCGAGTATAAAAAAGGCCCCTGGTCGAGTATAACAAAGCCCCCCTGATCGAATATTACAAAGTCCCCGAATCAAGTATAACAAAGTCGCCTCATCGAGTATAACAATGACCCTGATGGAGTATAACAAAGTCCCCTAATCGAGGAAAACAAAGCCCCCTGATCGAGTATACCAAACTCCCCTGAACGAGTATAACAAAGTTCCCTGATCGAGTAAAACAAAGTCCCCTGGTCAAGTAAAACAAAGTCCCCTGATGGAGTATAACAAGCCCCCTGATCGAGTAAAACAAATTCCAATGATCGTGTGTAACAAAGTCCCCTGGTCGAGTATAATAAAATCCCCTCATCGAGTATAACAAAGTCCCCTGATCAAGAATATCAATGCCCTTTGGTCGAGGATAATAAAGGCCCTTAATGAAGTATAATAAACTCTCATGATCGAGAATAACAAAGTCCCCTGGTTCGAGTATAACAAAAGCCCTTGATCGAGTATACCAAAGGCCCCTCATCGAGTCTAACAAAGGCCCCTCATCGAGTATAACAAAGTCACCTGGTCGAGTATAGTAATGTCCCCTGATCGAGTATAACAAAGCCCCCTGATCGAGTATAACAAAATCCCCTGGTCGAGTATAACAAAGTCCCCTGATCGAGTATAACAAAGTCCTCTGATCGAGCATAACAAAGTCCTCTGATCGAGTATAACAAAGGCCCTTGATCGAGTAAAATAAAGGCCCCTGATCGAGTAAAACAAAGTCCCTTAGTTGAGTATAACAAAGTCCCCTGATCGAGTATAACACAGCCCCCTGATCACCTATAACAAAGCCCCTGATGGAGTATAAGAAAGACTCTGATGGAGTATGACAAAGTCCCCTGATCGAGGAAAACAAAGCCCCCTGATCGAATATAACAAAGTCCCCTGATCGAGTATAGCAAAGGCCCATGATCGAGTATAACAAATGCCCCTGGTTCGAGTATAACAAAAGCCCATGATATAGTATAACAAAGCCCCATAATCGAGTAGAACAAAGTCCCCTGATCGAGTATAACAAAGGCCCCTAATCGAGTCTAACAAAGTCCCCTGATCGAGTATAACAAAGCCCCCTGATCGAGGAAAACAAAGTCCCCCGATCGAGTATAAAAAAGTCCTCTGATCGAGCATAACAAAGGCCCCTGGTCGAGTATAACAAACCCCTCTGATCGAGTATAACAAAGTCCCCTGACCTAGTATAAATAAACCCCGTGATCGAGTATAGCAAAGGACCTTGATCGAGTATAACAAATGCCCCTCATCGAGTATAACAAAGTCCCCTAATCGAATATAACAAAGCCCCCTGATCGAGTATAACAAAGGCCACTGGTCGAGCACAAGAAAGGACCCTGGTCGAGTTTAACAAAGTCACCTGATCGAGTATAACAAAGCCTACTCATCAGGTATAACAAAGTCCCCTGATCGAGTATAACAAAGTCCCCTGATCGAGTTAAACAAATTCCAATGATCGTGTATAACAAAGTCCCCTGGTCGAGTATAACAAAATCCCCTCATCGAGTATAACAAAGTCCCCTGATCGAGAATATCAATGCCCCTTGATCGAGTATAATAAAGGCCCCTAATGAAGTATAATAAACTCTCATGATCGAGAATAACAAAGTCCCCTGGGTCGAGTATAACAAAAGCCCTTGATCGAGTATACCAAAGGCCCCTCATCGAGTCTAACAAAGGCCCCTCATCGAGTATAACAAAGTCACCTGGTCGAGTATAGTAATGTCCCCTGATCGAGTATAACAAAGCCCCCTGATCGAGTATAACAAAATCCCCTGGTCGAGTATAACAAAGTCCCCTGATCGAGTATAACAAAGTCCTCTGATCGAGCATAACAAAGTCCTCTGATCGAGTATAACAAAGTCGAGTAAAATAAAGGCCCCTGATCGAGTAAAACAAAGTCCCTTAGTTGAGTATAACAAAGTCCCCTGATCGAGTATAACACAGCCCCCTGATCACCTATAACAAAGCCCCTGATGGAGTATAAGAAAGACTCTGATGGAGTATGACAAAGTCCCCTGATCGAGGAAAACAAAGCCCCCTGATCGAATATAACAAAGTCCCCTGATCGAGTATAGCAAAGGCCCATGATCGAGTATAACAAATGCCCCTGGTTCGAGTATAACAAAAGCCCATGATATAGTGTAACAAAGCCCCATAATCGAGTAAAACAAAGTCCCCTGATCGAGTATAACAAAGGCCCCTAATCGAGTCTAACAAAGTCCCCTGATCGAGTATAGCAAAGGCCCTTTATCGAGTATAACAAATGTCCCTCATCGAGAATAACAAAGTCACCTAATCGAATATAAAACAAAGCCCCTTGATCGAGTATATCAACGTCCCCTGATCGAGCATAACAAAGACCCCAGGTCGAGTATAACAAAGCCACCTAAGCGAGTATAACAAAGTCCCCTGGTAGTGTATAACAAAGCCCCCTGATCGAATATAACAAAGTCCCCTGATCGTGTATAACAAAGTCCCCTGATCGAGTATAACAAAGGCCCCCGGTTGAGTATAAGAGAGCCTCCTGATCGAGTATAACAAAGTCCCCTGATCGAGTATAACATATCCCCTGATCGTGTATAACAAAGTTCCCTGGTCGAGTATAGTAATGTCCCCTGATCGAGTATAACCAAGGCCCCTGACCAAGTATAACAAAGTCCCCTTATCGAGCATAACAAAGGACCCTGGTCGAGTATAAGAAAGCCCTCCTGATCGAATATTACAAAGTCCCCTGATCAAGTATAACAAAGTTCTCTGATCGAGTATAACAAAGCCTCCTGATCGAGTATAACAAAATCCCCTGGTCGAGTATAACAAAGTCCCCTGATCGAGTATAACAACGTCCTCTGATCGAGTATAACAAAGTCCCCTCATCGAGTATAACAAAGGCCATTGATCGAGTATTATACTCGATTAGGGGACTTTGCTATACTCGATCAGGATGCTTTGTTATACTTAACCGGGGGCCTTTGTTATACTCGATTAGGGGCTTTTGTTATACTCGATCAAGGGACTTTGTTATACTCGATCAGGGGGCTTTGATTATATCGACCAGCGGACTTTGATATACTCCATTAGGGTCTTTGTTATACTCCATTAGGGTCTTTGTTATACTCCATCAGGGGCCTTTGTTATACTCGACCAGGGGACTTTGTTATACACGATCAGGGGACTTTGATATACTCGAACAGGGGGCTTTGATATACTCGATCAGGGGACTTTGTTATACTCGACCAGGGGACTTTGTTATACTCGAACAGGGGGCTTTGATATACTCGAACAGGGGGCTTTGATATACTCGATCAGGGGACTTTGTTATACTCGATGATTGGACTTTGTTATTCTCGATTAGGGGACTTTGTTATACTCGACCAGGGTCCTTTGTTATGCTCGACCAGTGGCGTTTGTTATACTCGATCAGGGGACTTTGTTATAATCGATTAGGGGACTTTGTTATTCTCTATGAGGGGCATTTGTTATACTCGATCAAGGGCCTTTGCTGTACTCGATCAGGGGACTTTGATATACTCGATCAGTGGGCTTTGTTATAATCGACCAGGGGCCTTTGTTATGCTCGATCAGGGGACTTTGTTATACCCGATCAGGGCCCTTTGTTATACTATATCAGGGCTTTTGTTATACTCGAACCAGGGGAATTTGTTATACTCGATCATGAGACCTTGTTATACTCGATCAGGGCCTTTATTATGCTCGACCCGCGGCCTTTGTTATACTCGATCAGGGGACTTTGTTATACTCGATTAGGGGGCTTTGTTATACTCGACCAGGGTGCTTTGTTATGCTCGACCAGTGGCCTTTGTTATAATCGATGAGGAGGCTTTGTTATATTCGATTAGGGGCCTTTGTTATACTCGACCAGGGGCCTTTTTTATGGTCAAACAGGGGACTTTGATATACTTGATTGGGGACTTTGTAATATTCGATCAGGGGTGCTTTGTTCTACTCGACCAGGGGCCTTTGTTATGCTCGATAAGAGAACTTTGTTATACTTGATGAGGGGCCTTTGTTATTCTCGATCAGGTGAATTTGCTATACTCGATCAGGGGACTTTGTCATACTCGATGAGGGGGCTTTGTTATACTCAACCAGGTGACTTTGTTATACTCGATCAGGTGACTTTGTTATACTCGACCAGGGGCCTTTGTTATACTCGATCAGGTGAATTTGTTATACTCGATCAGGGGACTTTGTCATACTCGATGAATGGGCTTTGTTATACTCAACCAGGGGACTTTGTTATTCTCGATCAGGGGACTTTGTAATATTCGATCAGGGGGGCTTTGTTATACTCGACAAGGGGCCTTTGTTATGCTCGATAAGGGGGACTTTGTTATACTCGATCAGGGGCTTTTGTTATACTCGATCAGGGGACTTTGTTATACTCGACCAGGGGACTTTGTTATACACGATCAGGGGACTTTGTTATACTCGATCAGAGGACTTGGTTATACTCGACGAGGGGCCTTTGTTATACTCGATTAGAGGACTTGGTTATACTCGATCAGGGGACTTTGTTATACTCGACCAGGGGACTTTGTTATACTCGACCAGGGGATGTGTTATACTCGATAAGGGGACTTTGTTATACTCGATGAGGAGGCTTTGTTGTACTCAAACGGGGCCCTTTGTTATACTCGATCAGGGGCATTTGTTATACTCGATCAAGGGCCTTTGCTATTCTCGATCAGGGGATTTTGTTATACTAGATGAGGGGTCTTTGTTATACTCGATGAGGGGCCTTTATTATATTCGACCAGGGGACTTTGTTATACTCGATTTGGGGGATTTTGTTATACACGATGAGGGGGCTTTGATATACCCGACTAGGGGGCTTTGTTATATTCGATTAGGGGACTTTGTTATACTCGAAGAGGGGCATTTGTTATACTCGATCAAGGGCCTTTGCTATACTCGATCAGGGGATTTGTTATACTAGATCAGGGGACGTTGTTATACTCGATTAGGTGACTTTGTTATACTCGATGAGGGTACTTTGTTTTACTCGATCAGGGGACTTTTTTATATTCGATCAGGAGACTTTATTATACTCGATCAAGGGCCTTTGTTATACTCGATCAGGGGACTTTGTTATACTTGATCAGAGGACTTTGTTATACTTGATCAGGGGACTTTGTTATACTCGATGAGGGGTCTTTGTTATACTCGATCAGGGGACATTACTATACTCGACCAGGGAACTTTGTTATACACACTCAGGGGATATGCTATTCTCGATCAAGGGATGTGTTATACTCAACCGGGGGCGTTTGATATACTCGATCTTGGGCCTTTGTTATACTCGACCAGGGACCTTTGTTATGCTCGATCAGAGGACTTTGTTATACTTGATCGGGGGACTTTGTTTTACTTGATGAGGGGGCTTTGTTATACTCGATGAGGGGACTTTGTTATACTCGATCAGGGGACTTTGTTTTACTCAATCTGGGGACTTTTTTATATTCGATTAGGGGACCTTGTTATACTTGATGAGGGGGCTTTGTTATACTCGATCAGAGGACTTTATTATACTCGATCAAGGGCATTTGTTATACTCGATCATGGGCCTTTGTTATACTCGACCAGGGAACTTTGTTATACTCGATCAGGGGACTTTGTTATACTCGAAAAGGGGACTTTGTTATTCTCGATAAGGGGACTTTCTTATATTCGATGAGGAGCGTTTGTTATACTCGATCAAGGGCCTTTGTTATAATCGATCAGGGGCCTTTGTTATACTCGATTAGAGGACTTTGTTATACACGATCAGGGGATATGTTATACTCCATCAGGGGATGTGTTATACTCGATCAGAGGACTTTGTTATACTCGATTAGGGGACTTTGTTATACTCGACCAGGGGACTTTGTTATACTTGATGAGGGGGCTTTGTTATATTCGATCATGCGACATTACTATACTCGACCAGGGAACTTTGTTATACACGATCAGGGGACATGTTATACTCGATCAGAGGATGTGTTATACTCAACAGGGGGCCTTTGTTATACTCGATCATGGGACTTTGTTATACTCGATCAGGTGACTTTGTTATACTCAACCATAGCACTTTGTTATACTCGATTAGGGGACTTTGTTATACTCGATCAGCGGGCTTTGTTATATCGTTTAGGGGCCTTTGTTATACTATATAAGGGGCTTTTGTTAAACTCGAACCAGGAGAATTTGTTATACTCGATCGTGAGACTTTGTTATACTCGATCAGGGCCTTTATTATACTCGATGATGGGTCTTTGTTATACTCGATCAGGGGACATTACTATACTCGACCAGGGAACTTTGATATACACGATCAGGGGATATGTTAATCTCGATCAGGGGATGTGTTATACTCAACCGGGGGCGTTTGTTATACTCGATCATGGGCCTTTGTTATACTCGACCAGGGGCCTTTGTTATGCTCGATCAGAGGACTTTGTTATACTCGATCGGGGGACTTTGTTTTACTCGATGAGGGGGCTTTGTTATACTCGATCATGGGACTTTGTTATACTCGATCAGGGGACTTTGTTTTACTCAATCTGGGGACTTTTTTTCGATCAGGGGACTTTGTTATACTTGATGAGGGGGCTTTGTTATACTCGATCAGAGGACTTTATTATACTCGATCAAGGGCATTTGTTATACTCGATCATGGGCCTTTGTTATACTCGAACAGCGGGCTTTGTTATACTCGACCAGGGGACTTTGTTATACTTGAAAAGGGGACTTTGTTATTCTCGATAAGGGGACTTTGTTATATTCGATTAGGGAAGTTTGTTATACTCGATCACGGGCATTTGTTATACTCAATCACGGGCCTTTGTTATACTCGATCAGGGGACTTTCTTATACTCGATGAGAGGACTTTGTTATACTCGATTAGGGGACATTGTTATACTCGACCAGGGGACTTTCTTATACTCGATCAGGGAGCTTTGTTATACTCGATCAGGGGACATTACTATACTCGATTAGGGGCCTTTGTTTTACTCGATCAGGGTACTTTTTATGCTCGATCAGGGGCCTTTGTTATACTATATCAGGGGCTTTTGATATACTCGAGCCAGGGGAATTTGTTATACTCGATCATGAGACTTTGTTATACTCGATCAGGGCCTTTATTATACTCGACTAGGGGGGTTTGATATACTCGATCAGGGGACATTGTTATACTCGATTAGGGGCCTTTGTTATACTCGACCAGGGTGCTTTGTTATGCTTGACCAGTGGCCTTTGTTAAACCCGATCTGGGGGCTTTGTTATATTCGATTAGGGGACTTTGTTATACTCGACCAGGGGCCTTTGTTATGGTCAACCAGGGCACTTTGTTATACTCGATGAGGAGACTTTGTTATACTCGATCAGGGGATTTGTTATCCTCGACCAGGGGACTTTGTTATACTCGATCAGGGGACTTTATTATACTTTATCACTGACTTCGTAATATTCGATTAGGGGGGCTTTGTTATACTCGACCAGGGCCTTTGTTATGCTCGATAAGGAGACTTTGTTATACTCGATGAGGGGCCTTTGTAATTCTCGATCAAGGGACATTACTATACTCGACCAGGGAACTTTGTGATACACGATCAGGGGATATGTTATACTCGATCAGGGGATGTGTTATACTCGATCAGGGGACTTTGTTATACTCAGCAAGGAGGCTTTGTTATACTCAACCGGGGGCTTTTGTTATACTCGATCAGGGGAATTTGTTATACTCGATCAGGGGACTTTGTTATACTCGATCAGGGGGCTTTGTTTTACTCAACCAGGGGACTTTGTTATACTCGATCAGGTGGTTTTGTTATACTCGACGAGGGGTCTTTGCTATGCTCGATCAGCGGACTTTGTTATACACGATCAGGGGCCTTTGCTATACTCGATCAAAGGCCTTTGTTATACTCGATCAGGGGCCTTTGTTATACTCGATCAGGGGGCTTTGTTTTACTCGATCAGGAGACTTTGTTATACTTGATCAGGGGACTTTGTATCATTCGATCAGGGGGGCTTTGTTATGCTCGACCAGGGGCCTTTGTTATGCTCGATAAGGGACTTTGTTATATTCCATCAGAGGTTCTGTTATTCTCGATCAGGGGCCTTGGTTATACTCGACCAGGGGACTTTGTTATACTCGACCAGGGGACTTTGTTATAGTCGACCAGGGGACTTTGTTATACTCGATCAGGGGGCTTTGTTATACTCTACCAGGGGACTTTGTTATACTCGATCAGGTGGTTTTCTTATACTCGACGAGGGGTCTTTGTTATGCTCGATTAGGGGACATTTGTTATACTCGATCAGGGGCCTTTGTTATACTCGATAAGGGGACTTTGTTATAGTCGATCAAGGGCCTTTGTCATAATCGATCAGGGGACTTTGTTAGACTCGATGAGGGGCCTTTGTTATACTCGATGAGGGGCCTTTGTTATACTCAATTGAGGACTTTGTTATATTCGATCAGGGGGCTTTCTTATATTCGATCAGGGACCTTTGTTATACTCGACCAGGGGCCTTTGTTTTCCTCGATGAGGGGGCTTTGTTATACTCGATCAGGGGACTTTGTTATGCTCGAGCAGTGGCCTTTGTTATACTCGATCAGGGGGCTTTGGTTTATTCGATCAGGGGACTTTGTTTTACTCGATTAGGTGTATTTGTTATACAGGATCAAGGGCATTTGCTATACTCGATCAGGGGATTTTGTTATACTAGATCAGGGGATTTTGTTATACTCGATCCCGGCCTTTATTATACTCGATGAGGGGGCTTTGTTACACTCGACCAGGGTCCTTTGCTATGCTCGACCAGTGGCCTTTGTTGTACTCGATCAGGGGGCTTTGTTATATTCGATTAGGGGATTTTGTTATACTCGACCAGGGAAGTTTGTTATACTCGATCAGGGGACTTTGTTATACTCGAAAAGGGGACTCTGTTATTCTCGATAAGGGGACTTTGTTATACTCGATTAGGGGACTTTGTTATACTCGATCAAGGGCCTTTGTTATACTCGATCAAGGACTTTGTTATATTCGATCAGGGGGCTTTCTTATATTCGATGAGGGACCTTTGTTATACTCGACCTGGGGCCTTTGTTTTCCTCGATCAGGGGGCTTTGTTATACTCGATCAGGGGATATCTTATACTAAATCTGGGGATGTGTTATACTCGATCAGGGGACGTTGTTATAGTCGATGAGGAGGCTTTGTTATACTCAACCGGGGGCCTTAGTTATACTCGATGAAGGGCCTTTGCTATACTCGATTAGGGGCCTTTATTATACTCGATCAAGGACCTTTGTTATACTCGATCAGGGGACTTTGTTATCCTCGATGAGAGGACTTTGTTATACTCGATCAGGGGACTTTCTTAAACTCGACCAGGGGACTTTGTTATACTCGATCAGGGGACATTACAATACTCGACCAGGAAATTTTGTTATACACAATCAGGGGATATGTTATACTCGACCATGGGACTTTGTTATACGAGATCAGGGGACTTTATTGTACTCGATCATGGGCCTTTGTTATACTCGACCAGGGGACTTTGTTATACTCGATTAGGGGACTTTGTTATACTCGATGTCGGGGTTTTGATAGGCCCCTGATCGAGTATAAAAAAGGCCCCCGGTTGAGTATAACAAAGCCTCCTCATCGAGTATAACAACGTCCCCTGATCGACTATAACACATCCCCTGATTGAGTATAACAAAGGCCCATGATCGAGTACAACAAAGTCCCCTGATCTCGTATAACAAAGTCCCATGGTCGAGTATAACATATCCCCTGATTGTGTATAACAAAGTTTCCTGGTCGAGTATTGTAATGTCCCCTGATCGAGTATAACAAAGTCTCCTGGTCGAGTTTAAGAAAGTCCCCTGATCGAGTATAACAAAGCCTCCTCATCGAGTATAACAAAGTCCCCTGGTCGAGTATAACAAAGTCCCCTGATCGAGTATAACAAAGTCTTCTGATCGAGGATAACAAAGTCCCCTGATAGAGTATAAAAAAGGTCCTTGATCGAGTATAATAAAGGCCCCTGATCGAGTACAACAAAGTCCGTTGATCGAATATAAAAAGTCCCTGATCGAGTAAAACAATGTCCCCTGGTCGAGTATAACAAAGTCCCCTGATCGAGTATAACAAAGCCCCCTGATCGAGGAAAACAAAGTCCCCGATCGAGTATAACAAAGTCCTCTTATCGAGCATAACAAAGGCCCATGGTCGAGTATAACAAAGCCCTCTGATCGAGTATAACAAAGTCCCCTAATCTAGTATAACAAAATCCCGTGATCGAGTATAGCAAAGGCCCTTGATTGAGTATAACAAATGCCCCTCATCGAGTATAACAAAGTCCCCTAATCGAATATAACAAAGACCCCTGATCGAGTATAACAAAGTCCCCTGGTCAAGTATAACAGAGGCCCATGATCGAGTATAACAAAGTCCCCTCATTGAGTATAACATATCCCCTGATCGAGTATAACAAAGCCCCCTGATCGAGGAAAACAAAGGCCCCTGGTCGAGTATACCAAAGTCCCCTTATCGAGAATAAGAAAGTCCCCTTTTCAAGTCTAACAAAGTCCCCTGATCGAGTATAACAAAGTTCCCTGGTCGAGTATAACAAAATCCCCTAATCGAATATAACAAAGCCCCCTGATCGAGTACAACAAAGGCCACTGGTCGAGCGTAACAAAGGATCCTGATCGAGTATAACACATCCCCTGATCGAGTATAACATATCCCCTGATCGTGTATAACAAAGTTCCCTGGTCGAGTATAGTAATGTCACCTGATCGAGTAAGACAATGCCTCCTGTTCGAGTATAACAAAGTCCCCTGGTCGAGTATAACAAAGTCCCCTGATAGAGTATAACAAAATCCCCTGATCGAGTATAGCAAACGCCATTGATCCTGTATAACAAATGCCCCTCATCGAGTAAAACAAAGTCCCCTAATCGAATAAACCAAAGCCCCCTGATCGAGTATAACACAGTCCCCTAATCGAGTATAACAAAATCCCTTGGTAGGGTATAATAAAGGACCCATATCGAGTATAACAAAGTCCCCTGATCTAGTATAACAAAGGCCCATGGTCGAGTATAACAAAGTCCCTTGATCGAGTATAACAAAGGGCCCCGTTTGTGAACAACAAAGCCTCCTGATCGAGTATAACAAAGTCCCCTGATCGAGTATAACACATCACCTGATCGAGTATAACAAATCACCTGATCGTGTATAACAAAGTTCCCTGGTCGATGGTCGAGTATAGAAATGTCCCCTGATCGAGTATAACAAAGGCCCCTGATCGAGTATAACAAAGTTCTCTGATCGAGTATAACAAAGTCCCCTGATCGAGTATAGCAAAGGCCCTTGATCGAGTATAATAAAGGCACCTGATCGAGTATAACAAAGTCCCCTGATCGAGTATAACACATCCCCTGATCGAGTATAACATATCCCCTGATCGTGTATAACAAAGTTCCCTGGTCGAGTATAGTAATGTCCCCTGATCGAGTATAACAAAGCCTCCTGATCGAGTATAACAAAGTCCCCTGTTCGAGTATAACAAAGTCCCCTGATCGAGTATAACAAAGTCTTCTGATCGAGGATATCAAAGTCCCCTGATCGAGTATAACAAAGGTCCTTGATCGAGTATAATAAAGGCCCCTCATCGAGTATAACAAAGTCCTTTGATCGAATATAAAAAAGTCCCCTGATCGAGTAAAATAAAGTCCCCTGATCGAGTATAACAAAGCCTCCTCATCGAATATAACAAAGTCCCCTGGTCGAGTATAACAAAGTCCCCTGGTCGAGTATAACAAATAACCCTGATCGAGTATAACAAAGGCCCTTGATCGAGTATAACAAATGCCCTTCATCGAGTATAACAAAGTCCCATAATCGAATATAACAAAGCCCCCTGATCGAGTATAACAAAGGCCACTGGTCGAGCATAAGAAAGGACCCTGGTCGAGTATAACAAAGTCCCCTGATCGAGTATAACAACTCCTACTCATCAGGTATAACAAAGTCCCCTGATCGAGTATAACAAAGTCCCCTGATCGAGTATATCAAAGCCCCCACATCGAGTATAGCAAAGTCCCCTAATCGAGTATAACAAAGTCTCCTGGTCGAGTATAACAAAGGCCCATGATCGAGTAAAACAAAGTCCCCTGACCTCGTATAACAAAGTCCCCTTATCGAGAATAACAAATTCCCCTGATCGAGTAAAACAATGCCTCCTGATCGAGTATAACAAAGTCCCCTGGTCGAGTATAACAAAGTCTCCTGATCGAGTATAACAAAGTCTTCTGATCGAGTATAACAAAGTCCCCTGATCGAGTATAACAAAGTCCCCCAATCGAGAATAACAAAGTCCCCTGATTGAGGAAAACAAAGCCCTCTGATCGAGTATAACAAAGTCCCTTATCGAGCATAAAAAAGGCCCCTGGTCGAGAATAACAAAGCCGCCCTGATCGAATATTACAAAGTCCAGTGATCAAATATAACAAAGTCCCCTGATCGAGTATAAAAAAGTCCACTGGTCGAGTATAACAAAGTCCCCTGATCAAGGAAAACAAAGCCCCCTGATCGAGTATAACAAAGTCCCCTGATCGAGTATAACAAAGCACCCTGGTCGAGTATAACAAATCCCCCTGATCGAGTATAACAAAGTCCCCTTATCGAGCATAACAAAGGCCCCTGGTCGAGTATAACAAAGCCCCCCTCATCGAATATTACAAAGTCCCCTGATCAAGTGTAACAAAGTCCCCTGATTGAGTATAACAAAGTCCCCTGGTCGAGTATAACAAAGGCTCCTAATGGAGTATAACAAAGACCATGATGGAGTATAACAAAGTCCCCTGATCGAGGAAAACAAAGCCCCCTGATCGAGTATAACAAAGTCCCCTGATCGAGTATAACAAAGCACCCTGACCGAGTATAACAAAGCCCCTGATCGAGTATAACAAAGTCCCCTGATCGAATATAACAAAGTCCCCTGATTGAATATAATAAAGCCTCCTTGCCGAGTATAACAAAGTCCCCTGATCGAGAATATCAAACCCCCCTGGTCGAGTATAATAACGGCCCTCATCGAGTATAACAAAGTCTCATGATCGAGTATAACAAATTCCCCTGGTTCGAGTATAACAAAAGCCCCTGATAGAGTATATCAAAGGCCTCTGATCGAGCATAACAAAGGCCCCTGGTCGAGAATAACAAAGGCCCCTGATCGAGTATAACAAAGTCCCCTGATCGAGAATAACAAAGGCCCCTAATCGAGTCTAACAAAGTCCCCTGATCGAGTTTAGCAAAGGCCCTTGATCGAGTATAACAAATGCCCCTCATCGAGTATAACAAAGTCTCCTTATCGAATATAACAAAGCCCCCTGATCGAGTATAACAAAGTCCCCTGGTTGAATATAACAATGGCCCATGATTGAGTATAACAAAGGCCCCTCTTCGAGTATAAGAGGGGCCCCTCATCGAGTCTAACAAAGTCCCCTGATCGATTATGACAAAGGCCCTTCATCGAGTAAAACAAAGCCCAATCATCGAGTATAACAAAGTCCCCTAATCGAGTATAACAAAGTCACCTGGTCGAGGAAAACAAAGCTACCTGATCGAGTATAACAAAGTCCCCTGATTGAGTATAACAAAGTCCCCTGGTTGACCATAACAAAGGCCCCTGGTCGAGTATAACAAAGTCCCCTAATCGAATATAACAAAGCACCCTGGTCGAGTATAACAAAGGCCACTGGTCGAGCATAACAAAGGACCCTGGTAGAGTATAACAAAGCCCCCCTGATAGAATATTACAAAATCCAGTGATGTATAACAAAGTCCCCTGATCGAGTATAACAAAGTCCCCTGGTCGAGGAAAACAAAGCTCCCTCATCGAGTATAACAAAGTCCCCTGATTGAGTATAACAAAGTCCCATGGTTGACCATAACAAAGGCCCCTGGTCCAGTATAACAAAGTCCCCTAATCGAATATAACAAAGCCCCCTGGTCGAGTATAACAAAGGCCCCTGATGGAATATAACAAAGTCCCCTGATCGAGTATATCAAAGCCCCCTGATCGAGTATATGAAAGTCCCCTGATCGAGTATAGCAAAGTCTTCTGGTCGAGCATAACAAAGGCCCCTGATCGAGTATAATAAAGTACCCTGATCGAGTATAACAAAGTCCCCTTATCGAGCATAACAAAGGCCCCTGGTCGAGTATAACAAAGCCCCCTGATCGAATATTACAAAGTCCAGTGATCAAGTATAACAAAGTCCCCTGATTGAGTATAACAACGTCCCTTTGTCGAGCATAACAAAGTCCTTTGGTCGAGTATAACCAAGGCCCCTCATCGAGCATAACAAAGTCCCCTTATCGAGTATAACAAATTCCCCTGATCGAGTATAACAATGTCCCCTGGTCGAGTATAACAAAGTCCCCTGGTCGAGTATAACGAAGGCCCCTGATCGAGAATAACAAAGTCCTCTGATCGAATATAACAAAGTCCACTTATCGAGCATAACAAAGGCACCTCTTCGAGCATAACAAACCCCCCCTCATCGAATAATAGAAAGTCCCCTGATCAAGTATAACAAAGTCCCGTGATCGAGTATAACAAAGTCCCCCCATCGAGTATAACAAAGTCCTCTGATCGAGTATAACAAAGTCCCCAAGTCGTGTATAACAAAGTCCCCTGGTCGAGTATAACAAATTCCCCTGATCGAGTATAACAAAGTCCCCTGATCGAGTATAACAAAGTCCCCTGGTCGAGTAAAGCAAAGTCCCCTGATCGAGAATAACAAAGGCCCCTGATCGAGTATAACAAAGTCTCCTTATCGAGCATAACAAAGGCACCTGGTCGAGTATAACAAAGCCTCCCTGAACGAATATTACAAAGTCCAGTGATCAAGTATAACAAAGTCCCCTAATCGAGTATAACAAAATCCCCTGGTCGAGTATAACAAAGGCCCCTGATGGAGTATAACAAAGACCCCTGATCAAGGAAAACAACGCCCCCTGATCGAGTATAACAAAGTCCCCTGATCGAGTATAACAAAGTCCCCTTGTCGAGTATAAAAAATTCCCCTGATCGAGTATAACAAAGTCCTTTGGTCGAGTATAACCAAGGCCCCTGATCGAGTATAACAAAGGCCCCCTGTTGAGTATAACAAAGCCTCCTGATCGAGTATAACAAAGTCCCCTTATCGAGCATAACAAAGGCCCCTGGTCGAGCATAACAAAGCCCCCCGATCGAATAATGCAAAGTCCCCTGATCAAGTTTAACAAAGTCCCCTGATCAAGTACAACAAAGACCCTGATGGAGTATAACAAAGGCCCCTAATGGAGTATAACAAAGAACCTGATGGGGTATAACAAAGTCCCCTGATCGAGGAAAACAAAGCCCTCTGATCGAGTATAACAAAGTCCCCTGATTAGGTAAACCAAGGCCCCTCATCGAGTATAAAATATCCCCTGATCGAGTATAACATATCCCCTGATCGTGTATAACAAATTTCCCTGGTCGAGTAGAGTAATGTCCCCTAATCGAGTATAACAAAGGCCCCTGATCGAGTATAATAAAGTCTCCTTATCGAGCATAACAAAGGCCCCTGGTCGATTATAACAAAGCCCCCCTGATCGAATATTACAAAGTCCCCTGATTAAGTATAACAAAGTCCCCTGATCGAGTATAACAAATTCCCCTTGTCGAGTATAACAAAGGCCCCTGATGGAGTATAACAAAGACCAAGATGGAGTATAACAAATGTCACCTGATCGAGGAAAACAAAGCCTCCTCATCGAGTATAAAAAAGTCTCCTGATCGAGTATAACAAAGCACCCTGGTGGAGAATAAAAAGCCCCCTGATCGAGTATAACAAAGTTATTCTCGATAAGGGGGCTTTGTTATACTCGATTAGGGGACTTTGTTATACTCGATCAAGGGCCTTTGTTATACTAGATCAAGGACTTTGTTATATTCGATCAGGTGGCTTTCTTATATTCGATCAGTGACCTTTGTTATACTCGACCAGGGGCCTTTGTTTTCCTCGATCAGGGGGCTTTGTTATACTCGATCAGGGGATATGTTATACTCAATCAGGGGATGTGTTATACTCGATCAGGGGACGTTGTTATAGTCGATAAGGAGGCTTTGTTATACTCAACCGGGGGCCTTAGTTACACTCGATCAAGGGCCTTTGCTATACTCGATCACGGGACTTTGTTTTACTCGATCAATGGGCTTTGTTATACTCGATTTGAGGAATTTGTTATGCTCGACCAGGGGACTTTGTTTTACTCGATCAGGGGACTTTTATATATTCGATCAAAGGACTTTGTTATACTCGATTAGGGGTCTTTATTATACTCGATCAATGACCTTTGTTATACTCGATCAGGGGACTTTCTTAAACTCGACCAGGGGATTTTGTTATACTTGATCAGGAGGCTTTCTTAAACTCGATCAGGGGACATTACAATACTCGACCAGGAAACTTTGTTATACACGATCAGGGGATATGTTATACTCGACCATGGGACTTTGTTATACGAGATCATGGGCCTTTGTTATACTCGACCAGGGGACTTTGTTATACTCGAATAGGGGACTTTGTTATACTCGATGTCGGAGTTTTGATATACTCGATCAGGGGACTTTGTTATACTCGATCAGGGGACTTTGTTATACCTGATGAGTAGGCTTTGTTATACTCAATGAGGGGACTTTGTAATACTCGACCAGGGTCCTTTCTTATGCTCTACCAGTGGAATTTGTTATATTCGATCAGGGGGCTTTGTTATATTCGATAGGGGACTTTGTTATACTCGATGAGGGGCATTTGTTATACTCAATCAAGGGCCTTTGCTATACTCGATCACGGGATTTTGTTATACCAGATCAGGGGACTTTGTTATACTCGATCAGAGGGATTTGTTATACTCGACCATGGGCCTTTGTTATGCTCGATAAGAGGACTTTGTTATTCTCGATCGGGGGACTTTGTTTTCCTCGATCAGGGGGCTTTGTTATACTCGATCAGGGGACTTTGTTATACTCGACCAGGGGACATTGTTTTACTCGATCAGGGACTTTTTTATATTCGATCAACGGACTTTGTTGTACTCGACCAGGGGCCTTTATTATACTCGATCAAGGACCTTTTTTATACTCTATCACGGGACTTCGTTATCCTCGATCAGAAGACTTTGTTATACTCGATAAGGGTACTTTGTTATACTCGACCAGGGGACTTTGTTATACTCGATGAAGAGGCTTTGTTATACTCGATCAGGGGACATTACTATACTCGACCAGGGAACTTTGTTATACATATTCAAGGGATATGTTATACTCGATCAGGAGATGTGTTATACTCGATCAGGGGACTTTGTTATACTCGATGAGGAGGCTTTGTTATACTCAACCAGGGCCTTTGTTATACTCGATCATGGGCCTTTATTATACTCGATCAGGTGACTTTGTTATACTTGACCATGGGACTTTGTTATACTCGATCAGGGGACTTTGCTATACTCGATCATGGGCCTTTATTATACTCAATCAGGAGTCTTTGTTATACTCAACCAGGGCCTTTGTTATATTCGATCATGGGCCTTTATTATACTCGAACAGGTGACTTTGTTATACTCGAAACAGAAGAATTTGTTATACTCGATCATGAGACTTTCTTATACTCGATCGGGGCCTTTGTTATACTCGATCAGGGTCATTTTTTATACTCGACCAGGGGACTTTGTTATACTCGACCAGGGGACTTTGTTATATTCGATGAGGAGGCTTTGTTATACTCGATCAAGGGACTTTGTTATACTCGATGAGGAGGCTATCTTATACTCAACCGGGGGCTTTTGTTATACTCGATCAGGTGCCTTTATTATACTCGATCAAGAGCCTTTGTTATACTCGATCAGGGGACTTTGTTAAACTCGACCAGAGGACTTTGTTATACTCGATCAGGGGGCTTTGTTATACTCGATCATGGGACATTACTATACTCGACCAGGGAACTTTGTTATACACGATCAGGTGATATGTTATACTCGATCAGAGGATGTGTTATACTCGATCAGGGGACTTTGTTATACTCGATCAGGATACTTTGTTGTACACAAACGGGGCCCTTTGTTATACTCGATCAGGGGCCTTTGTTATACCCGATAAAGGGACTTTGTTATACTCGACCATGGGACTTTGTTATACTAGATCAGGGGACTTTGTTATAAACGTTGAGGGGGCTTTGATATACACGATCAGGAGACTTTGTTATATTCGACCAGGGTCTTTTGTTATGCTCGACCTTTGTTACACTCGATCAGGGGGCTTTGTTATATTCGATTAGGGGACTTTATTATTCTCGACCAGGGGCCTTTGTTATGATCAACCAGGGAACTTTGTTATACTCAATCAGGGGACTTTGTCATACTCGATCAGGGAGCTTTGTTTTCCTCGACCAAGTTACTTTGTTATACTCGATTAGGGGACTTTGTTATACTCGATGATTGGGCTTTGTTATACTCGATCAAGGGCCTTTGTCATAATCGATCAAGGGACTCTGTTGGACTCGATGAGGGGCCTTTGTTATACTCGATGAGGGGCCTTTGTTATACTCAATCATGGGCCATTGTTATATTCAACCAGGGGACTTTGATATACTCGATCAGGGGGCTATTTTATATTCGATTAGGGGACTTTGTTATACTCGATGAGGGGCATTTGTTATACGCGATCAAAGGCCTTTGCTAAACTCGATCAGGGGATTTTGTTAGATTCGTTTAAGGGTCTTTTGTTATTCTCGATCAGGGGACTTTGTTATACCTGATCAGAGGGCTTTGTTATACTCGACCAGGGGCCTTTGTTATGCTCGATCAGGGGCCTTTGTTATACTATATCAGGGGCTTTTGTTATACGCGAACCAGGAGAATATGTTATACTCGATCATGAGACTTTGTTATACTCGATCAGGGCCTTTATTATACTCGACCAGGGGGGTTTGATATACTCGATCAGGGGACTTTGTTATACTCGGTAAGGGGGCTTTATTATACTCGATCAGGGGGACTTTATTATACTCGATCAGAGGACTTTGTTTTACTCGATCAGGGGGCTTTGTTATTCTCCACCAGGGTGCTTTGTTATACTCGATCAGGGGACTTTGTTATACTCGATCAGGAGGCTTTGTTTTTCCTCGATCGATGACATTTGTTGCCTCTCCATCTTGGTCTTGTTATACTCCATTAGGGGCCATTGTTATACTCGACAAGAATTTATACTCAGTCAGGAACTTTTGTTATATACTTAATCCGGGGACTTTGTAATATTCGATGGGGGGGCTTTGTTGCCTTAAAACCAGGGGCCTTTGTTATGCTCGATAAGGGGACTTTATTATACTCGATCAGGGGCCTTTGTTATACTCGATTAGGGGACATTACTCTACTTGACCAGGGAACTTTGTTATACACGATAAGGGAATATGTTATACTCGATCAGGGGATGTTTTCTACTCGATGAGGGGCCTTTGTTATACTCAATCAGGGGACTTTGTTATACTCGATCAGAGGGCTTTGTTTTCCTCGATCAGGGGACTTTGTTATACTCCATCAGGGTCTTTGTTATACTCCATTAGGGGACTTTGTTATACTCCATCAGGGTCTTTGTTATGCTTGATCAGGGGACTTTGTTAAACTTGATCAGGGGACTTTGCATTATTCGATCAGGGGGCCTTTGTTATGCTCGACCAGGTGCCTTTGTTATGCTCGATAAGGGGACTTTGTTA
Organism: Homarus americanus; assembly: GCF_018991925.1. Lineage (NCBI taxonomy): Eukaryota > Metazoa > Arthropoda > Malacostraca > Decapoda > Nephropidae > Homarus > Homarus americanus. Next base: position 17,261 of record NW_024725678.1, on the reverse strand, counting down.
TACTCGATCAGGGACCTTGGTTATACTCGACCAAAGCACTTTGTTATACCCGATCAGGGGAATTTGTTATACTCGACAAGGGGACTTTGTTATACTCGATAAGGGGAATTTGTTATACTCGATTAGGGGGCGTCGTTTTCCTTGATGAGGGGTCTTTGTTATACTCCATCAGGGGCCTTTGTTATACTCGACCAGGGGATTTTGTTATACTCGGTCAGGGGCCTTTGTTATTCTCGATTAGGGGACTTTGTTTTATTCGACCAGGGGACTTTGTTATACTCGATCAGGGGACTTTGTTATACTCGATCAGGGGAATTTGTTATACTCGACCAGGGGACTTTGTTATACACGACCAGGTGACTTTGTTATACTCGATCAGAGAACTTTGTTATACACGGCCAGGGGACTTTGTTATACTCGATCAGAGGACTTTGTTATACTCGATGGGGGGACTTTGTTATACTCGATCACGGGACTTTGTTATACTTGATCAGGGGACTTTGTATTATTCGATGAGGGGGGGGGTTTGTTATGCTCGAAGAGGGGCCTTTGTTATGCTCGATAAGTGGACTTTGTTATATTCGATCAGAGGACTTTGTTATTCTCGATCAGGAACTTTGTTATACACGACCAGGGGACTTTGTTATACTCGATCAGAGGACTTTGTTATACTCGATGGGGACTTTGGTGACCTTATAGTCACGGGACTTTGTTATACTTGATCAGGACTTTGTGATATTCGATGAGGTTTATGCTCTCGAAGGGCCTTTATTATAACAAGCCGAGTGGACTTTGTTATATTTGATCAGAGGACTTTGTTATTCTCGATCAGGGGCCTTGGTTATACTCGACCAGGGGACTTTGTTATACTCGACCAGGGGACATTGTTATACTCGATCAAGGGAATTTGTAATACTCGACCAGGGGACTTTGTTATACTCGACAAAGGGACTTTGTTTTACTCGATCAGAGGACTTTGTTATATTTGATCACTGGACTTTGTAATATTCGATCAGGGGGGCTTTGTTATACTCGCCCAGGGGCCTTTGTTATGCTCGATAAGGGGACTTTGTTATACTCGATCAGGGGACTTTGTTATACTCGATCAGGGGCCTTGTTATGCTCGACCAGAGGACTTTGTTATACTCGATCCGGGGACTTTCTTATACTCGATCAGGGGGCTTTGATATACTCGATCAGGGTACTTTGTTATGCTCCATCAGGGGCCTTTGTTATGCTCGACCAGGGGGCTTTGTTATATTCGATTAGGGGACTTTGTTATACTCGACCAGGGGCCTTTGTTATGGTCAACCAGGGGACATTGTTATACCCAATCAGGGGACTTTGTTATACTCGATGAGGGAGCTTTGTTTTCCTCGACCAGGGGACTTTGTTATACTCGATTAGGGGACTTTGTTATACTCCATCAGGGGCCTTTGTTATACTCGACAAGGGGAATTTGTTATACTCGATCAGGGGACTTTGTTATACTTAATCAGGGGACTTTGTTATACTCGATAGAATTTATTATACTCGATCAGGGGACTTTGTTATACTCGATCAGGGACTTTTGTTATACGCGACCAAGGGGACTTTGTTATACTCGATCGAGGACTTTGTTATACACGACCAGGGACTTTGTTGCCTTACTCGATCAAGAGGACTTTGTTATACTCGTCGGAACTTTGGTATACTCGATCACGGGACTTTGTTATACTTGATCAGGGACTGTATTATTCGATGAGGGGGTTTTGTTATGCTCGAAGAGGGGCCTTTGTTATGCTCGATAAGTGGACTTTGTTATATTCGATCAGAGGACTTTGTTATTCTCGATCAGGGGCCTTTGTTATTCTCGATCAGGGGACTTTGTTTTACTCGATCACGGGACTTTGTTATACTCGATCAGGGGAATTTGTTATACTCGACAAGGGGACTTTGTTATACACAACCAGGGGACTTTGTTATACACGACCAGGGGACTTTGTTATACTTGATCACTGGACTTTGTAATATTCGTTCAGGGGGGCTATGTTATACTCGACCAGGGGCCTTTGTTATGCTCGATAAGGGGACTTTGTTATACTCGATGAGGGGCCTTTGTTATTCTCGATCAGGGGACTTTGTTTTACTCGACCAGGGAACTTTGTTATACACGACCAGGGGACTTTGTTATACTCGATCAGAGGACTTTGTTATACTCGATGGGGCGACTTTGTTATACTCGATCACGGGACTTTGTTATACTCGATCAGGGGACTTTGTATTATTCGATGAGGGGGGGTTTGTTATGCTCGAAGAGGGGCCTTTGTTATGCTCGATAAGTGGACTTTGTTATATTCGATCAGAGGACTTTGTTATTCTCGATTAGGGGCCTTGGTTATACTCGACCAGGGGACTTTGTTATACTCGACCAGGGTACATTGTTATACTAGATCAAGGGAATTTGTAATACTCGACCAGGGGACTTTGTTATACTCGACAAGGGGACTTTGTTATGCCCGATGACGGGCCTTGGTTATACTCGACCAAGGGACTTTGTTATACTCGACAAAGGGACTTTGTTTTACTCGATCAGGGAACTTTGTTATACTTGATCACTGGACTTTGCAATATTCGATCAGGGGGCTTTGTTATACTCGAACAGGGGCCTTTGTTATGCTCGATAAGGGGACTTTGTTATACTCGATCAGGGGACTTTGTTATACTCGATCAGGGGCCTTGTTTTGCTCGACCAGAGGACTTTGTTATACTCGACCAAGGGCCTTTGTTATGGTTAACCAGGGGACTTTGTTATACTCAATCAGGGGACTTTGTTATACTCGATGAGGGAGCTTTGTTTTCCTCGACCAGGGGACTTTGTTATATTCGATTAGGGGACTTTGTTATACTCGACCAAGGGCCTTTGTTATGGTCAACCAGGGGACTTTGTTATACTCAATCAGGGGACTTTGTTATACTCGATGAGGGAGCTTTGTTTTCCTCGACCAGGGGACTTTGTTATACTCGATTAGGGGACTTTGTTATACTCCATCAGGGGCCTTTGTTATACTCGACCAGGGGACTTTGTTATACTCGATCAGGGGACTTTGTTATACATGATCAGGGAGCTTTGTTTTCCTCGACCAGGGGACTTTGTTATACTCGATTAGGGGACTTTGTTATACTCGATGATTGGGCTTTGTTTTACTTGATCAAGGGCCTTTGTCATAATCGATCAGGGGACTTTGTTAGACTCGATGAGGGGCCCCTGTTATACTCGATGAGGGGCCTTTGTTATACTCAGTCAACGGCCATTGTTATATTCAACCAGGGGACTTTGTTATACTCGATCAGGGGGCTTTGTTATATTCGATCAGGGGACTTTGTTATACTCGATCAGGGGGCGTTGTTTTCCTTGATCAGGGGTCTTTGTTATACTCCATGAGGGGCCTTTGTTATACTCGACCAGGGGATTTTGTTATACTCGATCAGGGGCCTTTGTTATTCTCGATCAGGGGACTTTGTTTCACTCGACCAGGGGACTTTGTTATACTCGATCAGGGGACTTTGTTATACTCTATCAGGGGAATTTGTTATACTCGACCAGGGGACTTTGTTATACACGACCAGGGGACTTTGTTATACTCGATTAGAGGACTTTGTTATACACGACCAGGGGACTTTGTTATACTCGATCAGAGGACTTTGTTATACTCGATGGGGGACTTTGTTATACTCGATCACGGGACTTTGTTATACTTGATCAGGGGACTTTGTATTATTCGTTGAGGAGGGGGTTTGTTATGCTCGAAGAGGGGCCTTTGTTATGCTCGATAAGTGGACTTTGTTATATTCGATCAGAGGACTTTGTTATTCTCGATCAGGGGTCTTTGTTATTCTCGATCAGGGGACTTTGTTTTACTCGACTTGGGGACTTTGTTATACTCGATCAGGGGACTTTGTTATACTCGATCAGGGGAATTTGTTATACTCTACCAGGGGACTTTGTTATACACGACCAGGGGACTTTGTTATACACGACCAGGGGACTTTGTTATACTTGATCACTGGACTTTGTAATATTCGTTCAGGGGGGCTTTGTTATAGTCGACCAGGGGCCTTTGTTATGCGCGATAAGGGGACTTTGTTATACTCGATCAGGGGCCTTTGTTATTCTCGATCAGGGGACTTTGTTTTACTCGACCAGGGGACTTTGTTATACTCGATCAGGGGACTTTGTTATACTCGATCAGGGGAATTTGTTATACTCGACCAGGGGACTTTGTTATACTCGATCAGAGGACTTTGTTATACTCGATGGGTGGACTTTGTTATACTCGATCACGGGACTTTGTTATACTTGATCAGGGGACTTTGTATTATTCGATGAGGGGGGTTTCTTATGCTCGAAGAGGGGCCTTTGTTATGCTCGATAAGTGGACTTTGTTATATTCGATCAGAGGACTTTGTTATTCTCGATTAGGGGCCTTGGTTATACTCGACCAGGGAAATTTGTAATACTCGACCAGGGGACTTTGTTATACTCGATAAGGGGACTTTGTTATGCCCGATGAGGGGCCTTGGTTATACTCGACCAAAGGACTTTGTTATACTCGACAAAGGGACTTTGTTTTACTCGATCAGGGGACTTTGTTATACTTGATCACTGGACTTTGTAATATTCGATCAGGGGGGCTTTGTTATACTCAACCAGGGGCCTTTGTTATGCTCGATAAGGGGACTTTGTTATACTCGATTAGGGGCCTTTGTTATGCTCGACCTGAGGACTTTGTTATACTCGATCAGGGGACTTTGTTATACTCGATCAGGGAGCTTTGTTTTCCTCGACCAGGGGACTTTGTTATACTCGATTAGGGGACTTTGTTATACTCGATGATTGGGCTTTGTTTTATTCGATCAAGGGCCTTTGTCATAATCGATCAGGGGACTTTGTTAGACTCGATGATAGGCCCCTGTTATACTCGATGAGGGGCCTTTGTTATACTCAATCAACGGCCATTCTTATATTCAACCAGGGGACTTTGTTAGACTCGATCAGGGGGCTTTGTTATATTCGATAAGGGGACTTTGTTATACTCGATGAGGGGCATTTGTTATACTCGATCAAGGGCCTTTGTTAGACTCGATTAGGGGCCTGTGTTATTCTCGATCACGGGACTTTGTTATACTCGATCAGGGGCCTTTGTTATTCTCGACCAGGGGCCTTTGTTATGCACGATCAGAGGCCTTTGATATACTCTATCAGGGGCTTTTGTTATACTCGAACCAGGGGAATTTGTTATACTCGATCATGAGACTTTGTTATACTCGATCAGGGCCTTTATTATACTCGACCAGGGGGGTTTGATATTCTCGATCAGGTGACTTTGTTATACTCGGTAAGGGGGCTTTATTATGTTCAATCAGGGGACTTTGTTATATTCGATCAGGGGACTTTGTTATACTTGATCAGGGGGCTTTGTTATACTCGACCAGGGTGCTTTGTTATACTCGATCATGGGAGTTTGTTATACTCGATCAGGGGGCTTTGTTTTCCTCGATCAGGGGACTTTGTTATACTCAATCAGGGGACTTTGTTACACTTGATCAGGGGACTTTGTAATATTCGATCAGGGGGGCTTTGTTATACTCGACCAGGGGCCTTTGTTATGCTCGATAAGGGGACTTTGTTATACTTGATCAGGGTTGCTTTGTTATACTCGACCAGCGTACTTTGTTATACTCGATCAGGGGACCTTGTTATACTCGATCAGGGGGCTTTGTTTTCCTCGATCAGGGGGCTTTCTTATACTCGACCAGGGGCCTTTGTTATGCACGATAAGGGGTCTTTGTTATACTCGATTAGGGGACATTACTATACTCGACCAGGGAACTTTGTTATACACGAACAGGGGATATGTTATACTTGATCAGAGGATGTGTTATACTCGATGAGGGGACTTTGTTATACTCGATCAGGGGGCTTTGTTTTCCTTGATCAGGGGTCTTTGTTATACTCCATCAGGGTCTTTGTTATACTCCATCAGGGGCTTTTGTTATACTCGACCAGGGGACTTTTTTATACTCAATCAGGGGACTTTGTTATATTTGATCACTGGACTTTGTAATATTCGATCAGGGGGGGCTTTGTTATACCCGACCAGGGGCCTTTTTATGCTCGATAAGGGACTTTGTTATACTCGATCAGAGGGCTTTGTTTTCCTCGATCAGGGGACTTTGTTATTCTCGATCGGGGGACTTTGTTATACTCGATCAGGGGACTTTGTAATCCTCGATCAGAAGACTTTGTATACTCGATCAGGGGACTTTGTTATACTCGACCAGGGGACTTTGTTATACTCGATCAGGAGGCATTGTTGTACTCGATCAGGGGACTTTGTTATTCTCGATAAGGTGACTTTGTTATACGAGATCAGGGGACTTTGTTTTACTCGATCATGGGCCTTTGTTATACTCGACCAGGAGACTTTGTTATACTCGATTAGGGGACTTTGTTATACTCGATGTGGGGGCTTTGATATACTCGATCAGGGGACTTTGTTATACTCGATCAGGGGACTTTCTTATACCTGATGAGTAGGAGTTGTTATACTCGATCAGGGGACTTTGTTATACTCGATCAGGGTCCTTTCTTATGCCCGAATAGTGGCCTTTGTTATACTCGATCAGGGGGCTTTGTTATATTCGATTAGGGGACTTTGTTATACTCGATGAGGGGCATTTGTTGTACTCGATCAAGGGCCTTTGCTATTCTCGATCACGGGATTTTGTTATACTAGATCAGGGGACTTTGTTATACTCGATCATGAGACTTTGTTTTACTCGATCAAGGCCTTTATTATACTCGATGAGGGGGCTTTGTTATACTCGACCAGGGTCCTTTCTTATGCTCGACCAGTGGCCTTTGTTATACTCGATCAGGGGGCTTTGTTATATTCGATTAGGGGACTTTGTTTTACTCGATGAGGGGCATTTGTTATACAGGATCACGGGCCTTTGCTATACTCGATCAGGGGATTTTGTTATACTAGATCAGGGGATTTTGTTATACTCGATCAGGGCCTTTATTATACTCGATGAGGGGGCTTTGTTACACTCGAACAAGGTCCTTTGTTATGCTCGACCAGTGGCCTTTGTTGTACTCGATGAGGGGGCTTTGTTATATTCGATTAGGGGATTTTGTTATACTCGACCAGGGAACTTTGTTATACTCGATCAGGGGACTTTGTTATACTCGAAAAGGGGACTTTGTTATTCTCGATAAGGGGACTTTGTTATACTCGATTAGGGGACTTTGTTATACTCGATCAAGGGCCTTTATTATACTCGATCAGGGGGCTTTGTTATATTCGATTAGGGGACTTTGTTATACTCGATGAGGGGCATTTGTTATAATCGATCAAGGGCATTTGCTATACTCGATCACGGGATTTTGTTATACTAGATAAGGGGACTTTGTTATGCTCGATGAGAGGACTTTGTTATACTCGATCGGGGGACTTTGTTTTCCTCGATCAGGGGGCTTTTTTATACTCGATCAGGGGACTTTGTTATACTCGACCAGGGGACTTTGTTTTACTCGATCAGGGGACTATTTTATATTCGATCAAGGGACTTTGTTATACTCGATCAGGGGCCTTTATTATACTCGATCAAGGACCTTTGTTATACTCGATCAGGGGACTTTGTAATCCTCGATCAGAAGACTTTGTTATACTCGATCAGGGGACTTTGTTATACTCGATTAGGGGACTTTGTTATACTCGATCAGGAGGCATGGTCTTACTCGATCAGGGGACATTACTATACTCGACCAGGGAACTTTGTTATACACGATCAGGGGATATGTTATACTCGATCAGGGGATGTGTTATACTCGATCAGGGTCCTTTGTTATGCTCGACCAGTTGCCTTTGTTGTACTCGATCAGGGGGCATTTTTATATTCGATTAGGGGATTTTGTTATACTCGACCAGGGAACTTTCTTATACTCGATCAGGGGACTTTGTTATACTCGAAAAGGGGACTTTGTTATTCTCGATAAAGGGACTTTGTTATACTCGATTAGGGGACTTTGTTATACTCGATCAAGGGCCTTTGTTATACTCGATCAGGGACTTTGTTATATTCGATTCGGGGGCTTTCTTATATTCGATCAGGGACCTTTGTTATACTCGATTAGAGGACTTTGTTTTACACGATTAGGGGATATGTTCTACTCAATCAGGGGATGTGTTATACTCGATCAGGGGACGTTGTTATAGTCGATGAGGAGGCTTTGTTATACTCTACCGGGGGCCATTGTTATACTCGATCAAGGACCTTTGCTATACTCGATCACGGGATTTTGTTATACTAGATAAGGGGACATTTTTATATTCGATCAGGGGACTTTGTTATACTCGATCAAGTTCCTTTATTATACTCGATCAAGGACCTTTGTTATACTCGATCAGGGGACTTTGTTATACTCGATCAGAGGACTTTGTTATACTCGATCAGGGGGCTTTGTTATACTCGATCAGGGGACATTACTATACTCGACCAGGGAACTTTGTTATACACGATCAGGTGATATGTTATACTCGATCAGGGGATGCGTTATACTCGATCAGGGGACTTTGTTATACTCGATGAGGAGGCTTTGTTGTACTCAAATGGGGCCCTTTCTTATACTCGATCAGGGGCCTTTGTTATATTCGATGAAGGGACTTTGTTATACTCGATCAGAGGATTTTGTTATACTAGATCAGGGGAGTTTGTTATATTCGATGAGAGGGCTTTGTTATACTCGACCAGGGGCCTTTGTTTTGCTCCATCAGAGGACTTTGTTATACTCGACCAGGGGCCTTTGTTTTCCTCGATCAGGGGGCTTTGTTATACTCGATTAGGGGACTTTGTTATACTCGAACAGGGGCCTTTGTTATACTCGATCAAGGACTTTGGTATATTCGATCAGGAGGCTTTCTTATATTCGATCAGGGACCTTTGTTATACTCGATTAGAGGACTTTGTTTTACACGATCAGGGTATATGTTATACTCAATAAGGGGATGTGTTATACTCGATCAGGGGACGTTGTTATACTCGATGAGGGTACTTTCTTTTACTCGATGAGGGGCCTTTTTTATATTCGATCAGGGGACTTTATTATACTCGATCAAGGGCCTTTGTTATACTCGATCAGGGGACTTTGTTATACTCAATCAGAGGACTTTGTTATACTTGATCAGGGGACTTTGTTATACTCGATGAGGGGTCTTTGTTATACTCGATTAGGGGACATTACTATACTCGACCAGGGAACTTTGTTATACACGCTCAGGGGATATGTTATTCTCGATCAGGGGATGTGTTATACTCAACCGGGGGCGTTTGTTATACTCGATCTTGGGCCTTTGTTATACTCGACTAGGGGCCTTTGTTATGCTCGATCAGTGGACTTTGTTATACTCGATCGGGGGACTTTGTTTTACTCGATGAGGGGGCTTTGTTATACTCGATTAGGGGACTTTGTTACACCCGATCAGGTGACTTTGTTTTACTCAATCTGGGGACTTTTTTATATTCGATCAGGGGACTTTCTTATACTTGTTGAGGGGGCTTTGTTATACTCGATCAGAGGACTTTATTATACTCGATCAAGGGCATTTGTAATACTCGATCATGGGCCTTTGTTATACTCGACCAGGGAACTTTGTTATACTCGATTACGGGACTTTGTTATACTCGAAAAGGGGACTTTGTTATTCTCGATAAGGGGACTTTGTTATATTTGATTAGGGGCGTTTGTTATACTCGATCAAGGGCCTTTGTTATACTCGATTAGGGGCCTTTGTTATACTCGATTAGAGGACTTTGTTATACACGATCAGGGGATATGTTATACTCCATCAGGGGATGTGTTATACTCGATCAGGGGACGTTGTTATACTCGATGAGGAGGCTTTGTTATACTCAACCGGGAGCCTTTGTTATACTCCATCAGGGGCCTTTGTTATACTCGATCTTGAGACTTTGTTATACTCAATCAGGGGAAATGTTATACTCGATCAGGGGACGTTGTTATAGTCGATGAGGAGGCTTTGTTATACTCAACCAGGGGCCTTTGTTATACTCGATCAAGGGCCTTTGCTATACTCGATCACGGGATTTTGTTATACTAGATCAGGGGAGTTTGTTATACTCGATCAGAGGGCTTTGTTATACTCGACCAGGGGCCTTTGTTTTGCTCGAATAGAGGACTTTGTTATACTCGACCAGGGGCCTTTGTTTTCCTCGATCAGGGGGCTTTGTTATACTCGATTAGGGGACTTTGTTATACTCGAACAGGGGCCTTTGTTATACTCGACCAAGGACTTTGGTATATTTGATCAGGGGGCTTTCTTATATTCGATTAGGGACCTTTGTTATACTCGATTAGAGGACTTTGTTTTACACGATCAGGGTATATGTTATACTCAATCAGGGGATGTGTTATACTCGACCAGGGGACGGTGTTATAGTCGATGAGGAGGCTTTGTTGTACTCAACCGGGGGCTTTTGTTATACTCGATCAAGGGCCTTTGCTATACTCGATCGGGGGACTTTGTTTTACTCGATCAGGGGGCTTTGTTATACTCGATGAGAGGACTTTGTTATACTCGACCAGGGGACTTTGTTTTACTCGATCAGGGGACTTTTTTATATTCGATCAAAGGACTTTGTTATACTCGATCAGTGGCCTTTATTATTCTCGATCAAGGACCTTTGTTATACTCGATTAGGGGACTTTGTTATCCTCGATCAGAGAACTTTGTTATACTCGATTAGGGGACTTTGTTAAACTCGACTAGGGGACTTTGTTATACTCGATCAGAGGACATTGTTATACTCGATCATGGACCTTTGTTGTACTCGACCAGGGGACTTTGTAATCCTCGATCAGAAGACTTTGTTATACTCTATCAGGGGACTTTGTTATACTCGATCAGGAGGCATTGTCTTACTCGATCAGGGGACATTACTATACTCAACCAGGGAACTTTGTTATACACGATCAGGGGATATGTTATAATCGATCAGGGGATGTGTTATACTCGATCAGGGTCCTTTGTTATGCTCGATCCAGTGGCCTTTGTTGTACTCGATCAGGGGGCTTTGTTATATTCGATTAGGGGATTTTGTTATACTCGACCAGGGAACTTTGTTATACTCGATAAGTTGACTTTGTTATACTCGAAAAGGGGACTTTGTTATTCTCGATAAGGGGACTTTGTTATACTCGATTACGGGACTTTGTTATACTCGATCAAGGGCCTTTGTTATAGTCGATCAGGGACTTTGTTATATTCGATCCGGTGGCTTTCTTATATTCGATCAGGGACCTTTGTTATACTCGATTAGAGGACTTTGTTTTACACGATCAGGGGATATGTTATACTCAATCAGGGGATGTGTTATACTCGATCTGGGGACGTTGTTATAGTCGATGAAGAGGCTTTGTTATACTCAACCGGGGACCGTTGTTATACTCGATCAAGGACCTTTGCTATACTCGATCACGGGATTTTGTTATACTAGATAAGGGGACATTTATATTTTCGATCAGGGGACTTTGTTATACTCGATGAGGTGCCTTTATTATACTCCATCAAGGACCTTTGTTATACTCGATCAGGGGACTTTGTTATACTCGATGAGAGGACTTTGTTATACTCGATCAGGGGGCTTTGTCATACTCGATCAGGGGACATTACTATACTCGACCAGGGAACTTTGTTATACACGATCAGGTGATATGTTGTACTCGATCAGGGGATGTGTTATACTCGATCAGGGGACTTTGTTATACTCGATCAGGAGGCTTTGTTGTACTCAAACGGGGCCCTTTGTTAAACTCGATCAGGGGCCTTTGTTATACTCGATCAAGGGACTTTGTTATACTCGACCATGGGACTTTGTTATACTAGATTAGGGGACTTTGTTATACTCGATGAGAGGGCTTTGTTATACTCGACAAGGAGCCTTTGTTTTGCTCGATCAGAGGACTTTGTTATACTCGACCAGGGGCCTTTGTTTTCCTCGATCAGGGGGCTTTGTTATACTCGAACAGGGGATATGTTATACTCAATCAGGGGAAGAGTTATACTCGATCAGGGGACGTTGTTATAGTCGATGAGGAGGCTTTGTTATATTCAACCGGGGGCCTTTGTTATACTCGATCAAGGGCCTTTGCTATACTCGATCACGGGATTTTGTTATACTAGATCAGGGGACTTTTTTATACTCGATTAGAGGGCTTTGTTATACTCGACCAGGAGCCTTTGTTTTGCTCGATCAGAGGACTTTGTTATAGTCGACCAGGGGCCTTTGTTTTCCTCGATCAGGGGGCTTTGTTATACTCGATCAGGGGACTTTGTTATACTCGAACAGGGGACTTTGTTTTACTCGATCAGGGGATTTTTTTAAATTCGATCAAAGGACTTTGTTATACTCGATGAGGGGCTTTTATTTTACTCGATCAAGGACCTTTGTTATACTCGATGAGGGGACTTTGTTATCCTCGATCAGAAGACTTTGTTATACTCGAACAGGGGACTTTGTTATACTCGAAGAGGGGACTTTGTTATACTCGATCAGGAGGCTTTGTTATACTCGATCATGGGACATTACTATACTCGACCAGGGAACTTTGTTATACACGATCAGGGGATATGTTTTACTCGATCAGGGGATGTGTTATACTCGATCAGGGGACTTTGTTATACTCGAGCATGGGCCTTTATTATACTCGATCAGGAGGCTTTGTTATACTCAATCAGGGCCTTTGTTATACTTGATCCTGGGCCTTTATTATACTCGATCAGGTGACTTTGTTATACTCGAAACAGGGGAATTTGTTATACTCGATCATGAGACTTTCTTATACTCGATCGGGGCCTTTGTTATACTCGGTCAGGGGTATTTGTTATACTCAACCAGGGGACTTTGTTATACTCGACCAGGGGACTTTGTTATATTCGATGAGGAGGCTTTGTTATACTCGATCAGGGGACTTTGTTATACTCGATCAGGAGACTTTCTTATACTCAACCGGGTCCCTTTGTTATACTCGATCAGGTGCCTTTATTATACTCGATCAAGGGCCTTTGCTATACTCGATCAGGGGACTTTGTTATACTCGAGCAGGGTCCTTTATTATACCCTACCAGGGGATTTTGTTATACTCGATTAGGGGACTTTGTTATACTCGATGAGGGAGGTTTGATATTCTTGATCAGGAGACTTTGTTATACTCGATCAGGGGACTTTGTTATGCTCGAGCAGTGGCCTTTGTTATACTCGATCAGGGGCTTTGGTTTATTCGATTAGGGGACTTTGTTTTACTCGATGAGGGGTATTTGTTATTCAGGATCAAGGGCGTTTGCTATACTCGATCAGGGGATTTTGTTATACTAGGTCAGGGGATTTTGTTATACGCGATCACGGCCTTTATTATACTCGATGAGGGGGCTTTGTTACACTCGACCAGGGTCCTTTGTTATGCTCGACCAGTGGCCTTTGTTGTACTCGATCAGGGGGCTTTGTTATATTCGATTATGTGATTTTGTTATCCTCGACCAGGGAGCTTTGTTATACTCGATCAGGGGACTTTGTTATACTCGAAAAGGGGACTCTGTTATTCTCGATAAGGGGCCTTTGTTATACTCGATCAAAGACTTTGTTATATTCGATCAGGGGGCTTTCTTATATTCGATGAGGGACCTTTGGTTTACTCGACCAGGGGCCTTTGTTTTCCTCGATCAGGGGGCTTTGTTATACTCGATCAGGGGATATGTTATACTCAATCAGGGGATGTGTTATACTCAACCGGGGGCGTTTGTTATACTCGATCATGGGCCTTTGTTATACTCGACCAGGGGCCTTTGTTATGCTCGATCAGAGGACTTTGTTATACTCGATCGGGGGACTTTGTTTTACTCGATGAGGGGGCTTTGTTATACTCGATGAGGGGACTTTGTTATACTCGATCAGGGGACTTTGTTTTACTCAATCTGGGGACTTTTTTATATTCGATCAGGGGACTTTGTTATACTTGATGAGGGGGCTTTGTTATACTCGATCAGAGGACTTTATTATACTCGATCAAGGGCATTTGTTATACTCGATCATGGGCCTTTGTTATACTCGATCAGCGGGCTTTGTTATACTCGACCAGGGACTTTGTTATACTCGAAAAGGGGACTTTGTTATTCTCGATAAGGGGACTTTGTTATATTCGATTAGGGGAGTTTGTTATACTCGATGAAGGGCCTTTGTTATACTCAATCACGGGCCTTTGTTATACTTGATCAGGGGACTTTGTTATACTCGATCAGAGGACTTTGTTATACTCGATCATGGGACATTGTTATACTCGACCAGGGGACTTTGTTATACCCGATCAGGCGGCTTTGTTATACTTGATCAGGGGACATTGTTATACTCGACCAGGGGACTTTGTTATACTATATCAGGGGCTTTTGATATAATCGAACCAGGGGAATTTGATATACTCGATCATGAGACTTCGTTATACTTGATTAGGGGCCTTTGTTATACTCGATCAGGGGGCTTTGTTATACTCGATCAGGGGACATTACTATACTCGACCAGGGAACTTTGTTATACACGATCAGGTGATATGTTATACTCGATCAGGGGATGTGTTATACTCGATCAGGGGACTTTGTGATACTCGATCAGGAGGCTTTGTTGTACTCAAACGGGGACCTTTGTTATACTCGATCAGGGGCCTTAGTTATAGTCGATGAAGTGACTTTGTTATACTCGACCATGGAACTTTGTTATACTCGATCAGAGGGCTTTGTTATACTCAACCAGGAGCCTTTGTTTTGCTCGATCAGAGGACTTTGTTATACTCGACCAGGGGCCTTTGTTTTCCTCGATTAGGGGGCTTTGTTATACTCGATCAGGGGATATGTTATGCTCAATCAGGGGAAGTGTTATACTCGATCAGGGGACGTTGTTATAGTCGATGAGGAGGCTTTGTTATACTCAACCGGGGGCCTTTGTTATACTCGATCAAGGGCCTTTGCTCTACTCGATCACGGGATTTTGTTATACTATATCAGGGGACTTTGTTATACTCGATCAGAGAGCTTTGTTATACTCGACCAGGAGCCTTTGTTTTGCTCGATCAGAGGACTTTGTTATACTCGACGAGGGGCCTTTGTTTTCCTCGATCAGGGGGCTTTGTTATACTCGATCAGGGGACTTTGTTATACTCGAACAGGGGCCTTTGTTATACTCGATCAAGGACTTTGTTATATTCGATTAAAGGCTTTCTTATATTCGATCAGGGACCTTTGTTATACTCGATTAGAGGACTTTCTTATACACGATCAGGGGATATGTTATACTCAATCAGGGGATGTGTTATACTCGATCAGGGGACGTTGTTATAGTCGATGAGGAGGCTTTGTTATACTCAACCGGGGGACTTTGTTATACTCGATCAAGGGCCTTTGCTATACTCGATCACGGGATTTTGTTATACTAGATCAGGGGACTTTGTTATACACGATCAGGAGGCTTTGTTATACTCGATCAGGGGACATTACAATACTCGACCAGGGAACTTTGTTATACGCGATCAGGGGATATGTTATACTCGACCATGGGACTTTGTTATACGAGATCAGGGGACTTTGGTATACTCGATCATGGGCCTTTGTTGTACTCGACCAGGGGACTTTATTATACTCGGTCAGGGGACTTTGTTATACCTGATGAGTAGGCTTTGTTATACTCGATCAGGGGCCTTTGCTACACTCGATCAAGGGACTTTGTTATACTCGACCATGGGACTTTGTTATACTAGATCAGGGGACTTTGTTATACTCGATGAGAGGGCTTTGTTATACTCGACCAGGAGTCTTTGTTTTGCTCGATCAGAGGACTTTGTTATACTCGACCAGGGGCCTTTGTTTTCCTCGATCAGGGGGCTTTGTTATACTCGAACAGGGGATATGTTATACTCAATCAGGGGAAGTGTTATACTCGATCAGGGGACGTTGTTATAGTCGATGAGGAGGCTTTGTTATACTCAACCGGGGGCCTTTGTTATACTCGATCAAGGGCCTTTGCTATACTCGATCACGGGATTTTGCTATACTAGATCAGGGGACTTTGTTATACTCGATCAGAGGGCTTTGTTATACTCGACCAGGGGCCTTTTTTATGCTCGATCAGAGGACTTTGTTATACTCGATCAGGATGACTTTGTTATACTCGACCAGGGGACTTTGTTTTACTCGATCAGGGGACTTTTTTATATTCGATCAAAGGACTTTGTTATACTCGATCAGGGGCCTTTATTATACTCGAACAAGGACCTTTGTTATACTCGATCAGGGGACTTTGTAATCCTCGATCAGAAGATTTTGTTATACTCTATCAGGGGACTTTGTTATACTCGACCAGGGGACTTTGTTATACTCGATCAGGAGGCATTGTCTTACTCGATCAGGGGACATTACTATACTCGACCAGGGGACTTTGTTATACACGATCAGGGGATATGTTATACTCGATCAGGGGATGTGTTATACTCGATGAGGGTCCTTTGTTATGCTCGAACCAGTGGCCTTTGTTGTACTCGATCAGGGGGCTTTGTTATATTCGATTAGGGGATTTTGTTATACTCGACCAGGGAACTTTGTTATACGAGATCAGAGGACTTTGCTATACTCGATCAGGGGCCTTTATTATATTTGACCAGGGGACTTTGTTATACTCGATTTGGGGACTTTATTATACTCGATCAAGGGCCTTTGTTATAATCGATCAGGGGACTTTGTTATACTCGATGAGAGGACTTTGTTATACTTGATCATGGGACTTTATTATACTCGATGAGGGGTCTTTGTTATACTCGATTAGGGGACATTACTATACTCGACCAGGGAACTTTGTTATACACGATCAGGGGATATGTTATACTCGATCAGGGGATGTGTTATACTCGATGAGGGGTGTTTGTCATACTCGATCAGGGGACTTTGTTATACTCGATCATGGGGCTTTGTTTTCCTCGATAAGGGGACTTTGTTATACTCCATCAGTGTCTTTGTTTTTCTCCATTATGGGCCTTTGTTATAGTCCATCAGGGTCTTTGTTATACTCCATTAGGGGCCTTTGTTATACTCAAACAGGGGACTTTGTTTTACTTGAGCAGGGGACTTTGTTATATTTGATCAGGGAACTTTGTATTATTC
>NW_024725677.1:0-5675 GCF_018991925.1 Homarus americanus | reverse complement strand
CTACGACCATGATTATACTAACCACGACCATTATTATAACAGCCACTACCATGACTATTACAACCACGACCATGATTATAACAACCACGA
This sequence comes from Homarus americanus, assembly GCF_018991925.1. NCBI lineage: Eukaryota > Metazoa > Arthropoda > Malacostraca > Decapoda > Nephropidae > Homarus > Homarus americanus. Next base: position 5,585 of record NW_024725677.1, on the reverse strand, counting down.
CCATGATTATAACAACCACGACTATAATCATAACCACGATCATGATTATGACATCCACGACCATGATTATAACAACCAGACCATGATTATAACAACCACGACCATGATTATATCAACCAGACGATGATTGTAACAACCATGACCATGATTATAATAACCGCGATCATGATTATAACAACCACGACCATGATTATATCAACCACTACCATGACTATTACAACCACTACCATGATAATAACAACCACGTCAATGATCACAACCACGAAAACGATTATAACAACCACGACTATGATTTTAACACCCACGACCATGATTATAACAACCACGACCATGATTATAAGAACCAAAACTATGATTATAATAACCACGACCATGATTAAAACAACCAAGACTATGATTGTATCATCCACGACCATGATTATAACACCCACGACCATGATTATAACACCTACGACCATGATTATGCTAAGCACGAATTTAACTATGACAACCATGACCATGATTATAACAACCACAACCATAATTATAACAACCACTACCATGATTATAACAACCACGACCATGATTATAATTACAACGACCATGTTTATAACAACCACTACCATGATTATAACGACCACGTCAATGATCACAACCACGACCATGATCATAACAACCACGACCAGGATTATAACAACCACGGCCATGTTTATAACAACCACTACCATGATTATATCAACCACTACCATGATTATTACAACCACGACTATAATTATAACAACGACGACCATAATTATAACAACCACTACCATGATTATAACATCCACGACGATGATCATAACCATGACCACAATTATGACATCCACAACCATGATTATAACATCCACTACCATGATTATAACAGCCACGACCATGACTATAACACCTACGACCATGATTATACTAATCACGACCATGATTATAACAATCACTACCATGACAATTAAAACCACGACCATGATTATAACATCCACGATCATGATTATAACAACCACGACTATAATCATAACCACGACCATGATTATGACATCCACAACCATGATTATAACAACCACGACCATTATTATAACAACCACGACTATGATTATAACAACCATGACCATGATTATAACAACCACTACCATGACTATTACAACCACGACCATGATTATAACAACCACGACCATGATTATAACAACCACGACTATAATCATAACCACGACCAAGATTATGACATCCACGACCATGATTATAACAACCACGACCATGATTATAACAATAACGACTATGATTAAAACAATCACGACCATGATTATACTAACCACGACCATGATTATAACAACTAGGATCATGATTATAACAACCACGACCACGATTATAACAACCACGACCATGATTTTAACACCCCCAACCATGATTATAACAACCTCGACTATAAGCATAACCATGACCATGATTATAACATCCACGACCAAGTATTATATCAACGATTTAATTCATGATTATAACACCTACGACCATGATTATACTAACCACGACTATGATTAAAACAACCACTATCATGACTATTACAACCACGACCATGATTATGACAACCACGATCATGATTATAACAACCACGACTATGATTATAACAACCACGACCATGATTATAACAACCACGACTATGATTATATCTCCCACGACCATGATTATAACACCTACGACTATAATCATAAACCACGAGCTTGATCATAACCACGACCATGATTATAACAACCACGACAATGATTATAACAACCACGACCATGAATATAACAACCACGACCATGATTATAACACCCACGACCATGATTATAATAACCACGACCATGATTATAAGAACCACTACCATGACTATTACAATAACGACCATGATTATAACAACCACAACCATGATTATATCAACCACGACCATGATTATAACACTCCACGAATCATGATTATAATAACCACGACCCGATATAGCAACCACTACCATGATTATAAGAACCACTTTAACTATGATTAATATAAGAACCACGACTATGATTATAACAACCACGACAATGATTATAACCACGACTATGAAGATAACACCACGGCCATGATTATTATATCAACCTCGACCATGATTATAACAACTAACACCATGACATAACAACTACGACTATAAGAGGTCAAACTACGCATTCATGATTATAACAAACACGACCATGATTATAACAACCACAACTATGATTATAACAACCACGATCATGATTATAACAACCACGCATCCATGATTTAACAACCACGACTATAATCATAACCATGACCATGATTATGACAACCACGACGATGATTATAACAAACACGACCATGATTATAACAACCACGACCATGATTTTAACAACCACGACTATAATCATAACCATGACCATGATTATGACAACCACGACCATGTTTATAACAACTACGACCATGAATATAACAACCACGATCATGATTAAAACAACCACGACCATGATTATACTAACCACGACAATGATTATGACAACCACTATCATGACTATTACAACCACGAAAATGATTATAACAACCACGACCATAATTATAACAACCACGACTATAATCATAACCACGACCATGATTATGACATCCACGACCACGATGATAACAACCACGACCATTATTATAACAACCAGACCATGATTATAACATCCACGACCATGATTATAACAACCACGATCATGATTATAACAACCACGACCATGATTATAACAACCACTACCATGACTATTACAACCACGACCATGATTATAACACCTACGACAATGATTATACTAACCACGACCATGATTATAACAGCCACTACCATGACTATTATAACCACGACCATGATTATAACAACCACGACCATGATTATAACAACCACGACTATAATCATAACCACTTTCATGATTATGACATCCACGACCATGATTATAACAACCAGACCATGATTATAACAACCACGACCATGATTATATCAACCAGACCATGATTGTAACAACGATGACCATGATTATAACACCTACGACCATGATTAAACTAACCACGACCATGATTATAACAACCACTACCATGACTATTACAACCACGACCATGATTATAACAACCACGACTATACTCATCACCACGACCATGATTATGGCATCCACGACCATGATTATAACAGGAGACTATGATTATAACAACCACTACCATGACTATTACAACCAAGACCATGATTATAACACCTACGACCATGATTATACTAACCACGACTATGATTATAACAACCACTATCATGACTATTACAACCACGACCATGATTATAACAACCACGATCATGATTATAACAACCACGACTATGATTATAACAACCACGACCATGATTATAACAACCCGCGACTATGATTATATCTCCCACGACCATGATTATAACACCTACGACTATAATCCTAAACCACGAGCTTGATCATAACCACGACCATGATTATAACAACCACGACAATGATTATAACAACCACGACCATGAATATAACAACCACGACCATGATTATAACACCCACGACCATGATTATAATAACAACGACCATGATTATAAGAACCACTACCATGACTATTGCAATAACGACCATGATTATAACAACCACAACCATGATTATAACAACCACGACCATGATTTTAACACCCACGACAATTATTATAACACCTACGACTATAATCATAAACCACGAGCTTGATCATAACAACGACCATGATTATAACAACCACGACAATGATTATAACAACCACGACCATGAATATAACAACCACGACCATGATTATAACACCCACGACCATGATTATAATAACCACGACCATTATTATAGCAACCACTACCATGATTATAACAACCACGACCATGATTATAACAACCACGAATATATTTATAAAAACAACGACCATGATTATAACAACCACGACAATGATCATAACCACGACCATGAAGATAACACCCACGACCATGATTATAACAACCACGACCATGATTATAACAACTACAACCATGATTATAACAACCACGACTATGATTATAACAACCATTATGATTATAACAAACACGACCATGATTATAACGCCACGACTATAATTATAGCGACGACCATGAGTTATAACACCCTAAAGCGATTATAACCGCCGGCTGGTTTTATCACCCGACCATGATTATAACAACCCACGATCGCGGTTATAATAACCCGCGACCATGATTATAACAACCACGACAATGATCACAACCACGACCATGATCATAACAACCACGACCAGGATTATAACAACCACGACCATGTTTATAACAACCACTACCAAGATTATATCAACCACGATCATGATTATAATAACCACGACCATGATTATTACAACCACGACCATGATTATAACATCAACGACCATTATTATAGCAACCACGACCATGATTATAACAACCAAGACTATGATTATAATAACCACGACCATGATTAAAACAACCAAGACTATGATTATATCATCCACGACCATGATTATAACACCCACGACCATGATTATAACACCTAGGACCATGATTATACTAAGCACGAATTTGATTATAACAACCATGACCATGATTATAACAACCACAACCGTGATTATAACAACCACTACCATGATTATAACAACCACGACCATGATTATAATAACAACGACCATGATTATAACATCCACGACCATGATTATACCAACAACATCCATGATTATAACAACTACGATCATGATTATAACAATCCACGACAATGATTATAACATCCACGACTATGATCATAACCATGACCACAATTATGATATCCACAACCATGATTATAACATCCACTACCATGATTATAACAGCCACGACCATAACTATAACACCTACGACCATGATTATACTAATCACTACCATGATTATAACAACCACTACCATGACAATTACAACCACGACCATGATTATAACATTCACGACCATGATTATAACAACCACGACTATAATCATAACCACGACCATGATTATGACGTCCACAACCATGATTATAACAACCACGACCATGAATATAACAACCATGACTATAATCATAACCACGACCATGGTTATGACATCCACGACCATGATTATAACAACCACGACCATGATTTTAACAACCGTCCGCGGTTATGATATCCACGACCATGATTCTCTGCTTCGGCCATGATTATAACATCCATGTACATGATTATAACAACCACGACCATGATCATAACAGCCACTACCATGATTATAACACCTACGACCATGATTATACTAACCACGACCATGATTATAATAAACACTACCATGACTATTAGAACCACAACCATGATTATAACAACCACGATCATGATTATAACAACCACGACTATGATTATGCCAACCACGACCATGATTATAACAACCACGACTATGATTATATCCCCCACGACCATGATTATAACACCTACGACTATAATCATAAACCAGGAGCTTGATCAAAACCACGACCATGATTATAACAACCACGACAATGATTATAACAACCACGATCATGATTATAATAACC
>NW_024725676.1:0-14557 GCF_018991925.1 Homarus americanus | reverse complement strand
CAAAGTCCCTAATCGAGTATAACAAAGTCCCCTGATCGAGTATAACAAAGCCACCAGGACAAGTATAACAAAGTTCCCTGATCGAGTATAACAAAGTCCCTGATCGAGTATAACAAAGTCCCCTGGTCCAATATAACAAAGACCCTGATCGAGTATAACATATCACCTCATCGAGTATAACAACGTCTCCTGGCGCAGTATAACTATGTACCCAGATCGAGCATAACAAAGTCCCCTGATCGATTATAACAAAGTCCCCTGGTCGAGTATAACAAAGGGCCCTCATCGAGTAAGACAAAGTCCCTTGATCGAGTATAACAAAGTCCCTGATCCTAGTATAACAAAGCCCACTGGACGAGTATAACAAAGACCCCTGAACAGAGTATAACAAAGTCCCCTGGACGAGTATAACAAAGTCCCCTGATCGAGTATATCAAAGTCCCTGATCGAGTATAACAAAGTCCCCTGGTCCAATATAACAAAGACCCTGATCGAGTATAACATATCCCCTCATCGAGTATAACAACGTCTCCTGGCGCAGTATAACTAAGTACCCAGATCGAGCATAACAAAGTCCCCTGATCGATTATAACAAAGTCCCCTGGTCGAGTATAACAAAGGGCCCTCATCGAGTAAGAGAAAGTCCCTTGATCGTGTATAACAAAGTCCCCTGATCCTAGTATAACAAAGCCCACTGGACGAGTATAACAAAGACCTCTGAACCGAGTATAACAAAGTCCCCTGATCGAGTATAACATATCCCCTGATCGAGTATAACAAAGTCCCTGGTGGAGTATAGCAAAGTCCCTGGTCAAGTATAACAAAGTTTTCTAATCGAGTATAACAAAGGCCCCTGGTCTGGTATAACAAAGTCTCTGATCGAGTATTACAAAGTCCCCTGATCGAGTATAATAAAGTCCCCTAATCAAGTATAACAAAGTCCCCTGATCGAGTATAACATATCCCCTGATCGAATATACCAAAGTCCTCTGCTCGAGTATAGCAAAGTCCCCTGGTCGAGTATAACAAAGCCCCCTCATCGAGTATAATAAAGGCCCCTATTCGAGTATAACAAAGTCCCCTGATTGAGTATAACAAAGTCCCCTGATCGAGTATAACAAAGTCCCCTAATCAAGTATAACAAAGTCCCCTTGTCGAGTATAACAAAGCCCCCTCATCGAATATAAAAAAGTCCCCTGATCGCATATAACAAAGTCCACTGGTCGAGTATAACAAAGTCCCCTGATCGAGTATAACAAAGGCCCCTCATTGAGTATAACAAAATCCATTAGTCAAGTATAAGAAAGTCCCCTGGTCGAGTATAACAAAGTCCCCTAATCGAGTATAACAAAGTCCCCTGCTCGAGTATAACAAAGTCCCCAGACCGAGTATAACAAAGGACCCTCATCGAGTATAACAAAGTCCATTGGTCAAGTATAACAAAGTCCCCTGATCTAGTATAACAAAGGCCCCAGATCGAGTATAACAAAGGCCTCTCATCGAGTATAACAAAGTCCCCTCATCGAGTATAACAAAGCCGCCTAATCGAGTATAACAAAGTCTCCTCTTCGAGTATAACAAAGTCCCCTGTTCGAGTCTAACAAAGTCCCCTTATCGCGTATAACAAATTCCCTTTATCGAGTATAACAAAGTCCCCTTATCGAGTATAACAAAGTCCGGTGATCGAGTATAAGAAACGCCCCTCGTTGAGTATAACAAAGTCCCCTGATCGAGAAAACAAAAGTCCCTTGATCGAATATAACAAAGTCCCCTGATCGAGTATAACAAAGTCCCCTGGTCGAGTATAACAAAGTCCCCTGGTCGAGTATCACAAAGCCCCCTCATCGAGTATAACAAAGGCCCCTCATCGAGTATAACAAAGTCCCCGGATTGAGTATAACAAAGTCCCCTGATCGAGTATAGCAAAGTCCTCTGGTTGAGTATAACAAGTCCCCTGATCGAGTATAAAAAAGTCCCCACATCACATATAACAAAGTCCCCTGGTCGAGTATAAGAAAGTCACCTGATCGAGTATAACAAAGGCCCCTCATTGAGTATAACAAAGTCCATTGGTCAAGTATAAGAAAGTCCCCTGGTCGAGTATAACAAAGTACCCAGATCGAGTATAACAAAGTCCCCTGATCGAGTATAACAAAGTCCCCTGGCCGAGTATAACAAAGTGCCCTGATCGAGGATAACAAAGTCCCCAGATCGAGTATAACAAAGTCCCCTGATCAAGTATAACAAAGTCCTCTGGTTGAGTATAACAAAGTCCCCTGATCGAATATAACATATCCCCTGATCGAGTATAACAAAATTCCCCTGATCGAGTATGACAAAGTCCCCTGTTTAATTTTGAAAAAGTCCCCTGGTTGACTATAACAAAGTTCCCTGATCAAGTATAAAAAAGTCCCCTGGTCGAATATAACAAAGCCCCCTCATCGAGTAAAACAACGGCCCCTAATCGAGTATAACAAAGTCCAGTGATCGAGTATAACATATCCCCTGATCGAGTATAACAAAGTCATCTGGTCGAGTATAAAAAAGTCCCCTGATCGAGTATAACAAAGGTCCCTCATTGAGTATAACAAAGTCCATTGATCAAGTATAACAAAGGCCTCTCATCTAGTATAACAAAGTCCATTGGTCAGGTATAAAAAAGTCCCCTGGTCGAGTATAGCAAAGTCCCCTGGTCGAGTATAGCAAAGTCCCCTGATCGAGTATAACAAATCCTCCTCATCGAATATAACAAAGTCCCATCATCGAGTATAACAAAGCCCCCTGCTCGAGTATAAGAAAGTCCCTTGATCGGGTATAAGAAAGTCCCCTGATCGAGTATAACAAAGGCCCCTGATCGAGTCAAAAAAAACCCTAATCGAGTATAACAAAGTCCACTGATCTAGTATAACAAAGGCCCCTGATCAAGTATAAGAAAAGCCCCTCATCGAGTATAACAAAGTCACCTGATCGAGTATAACTAAGCCGCCTAAACGAGTATAACAAAGTCCCCTGGTCGAGTATAACAAAGTCCCCTGTTCGAGCCTAACAAAGTCCCCTTATCGAGTATAACAAATTCCCCTTATCGAGTATTACAAAGACCCCTTATCGAGTATAACAAAGTCCGGTGATCGAGTATAACAAAGGCCCCTGGTCGAGTATAACAATGTCCCCTGATCGAGTATAACAAAGTCCCCTAATCAAGTATAACAAAGTCCCCTGATCGAGTATAACATATCCCCTGATCGAATATACCAAAGTCCTCTGCTCGAGTATAACAAAGTCCCCAGATCGAGTATAACAAAGGCCCCTCATCGAGTATAACAAAGTCCATTGGTATAGTATAAAAAAGTCCCCTTGTCGAGTATAACAAAGTCCCTAATCGAGTATAACAAAGTCCCCTGATCGAGTATAACAAAGCCCCCAGGACGAGTATAACAAAGTCCCCTGATCGAGTATAACAAAGTCCCTGTTCGAGTCTAACAAAGTCCCCTTATCGCGTATAACAAATTCCCCTTATCGAGTATAACAAAGTCCCCTTATCGAGTATAACAAAGTCCGGTGGTCGAGTATAACAAAGGCCCCTCGTCGAGTATAACAAAGTCCCCTGATCGAGAAAAAAAAGTCCCTTGATCGAATATAACAAAGTCCCCTGATCGAGTATAACAAAGTCCCCTGATTGAGTATAACAAAGTCCCCTGATCGATTATAGCAAAGTCCTCTGGTTGAGTATAACAAGTCCCCTGATCGAGTATAAATAAGTCCCCTGATCACATATAACAAAGTCCCCTGGTCGAGTATAAGAAAGTCACCTGATCGAGTATAACAAAGGCCCCTCATTGAGTATAACAAAGTCCATTGGTCAAGTATAAGAAAGTCCCCTGGTCGAGTATAACAAAGTCCCCAGATCGAGTATAACAAAGTCCCCTGGCCGAGTATAACAAAGTGCCCTGATCGAGGATAACAAAGTCCCCAGATCGAGTATAACAAACAGAGTCCCCTGATCGAGTATAACAAAGTCCTCTGGTTAAGTATAACAAAGTCCCCTGATCGAATATAACATATCCTCTGATCGAGTATAACAAAATTCCCCTGATCGAGTATGACAAAGTCCCCTGTTTAATTTTGAAAAACTCCCCTGGCTGAGTATAACAAAGTTCCCTGATCGAGTATAAAAAAGTCCCCTGGTCGAGTATAACAAAGCCCCCTCATCGAGTAAAACAAAGGCCCCTAATCGAGTATAACAAAGTCCAGTGATCGAGTATAACATATCCCCTCATCGAGTATAACAAAGTCCTCTGGTCGAGTATAAAAAAGTCCCCTGATCGACTATAACAAAGGTCCCTCATTGAGTATAACAAAGTCCATTGATCAAGTATAACAAAGGCCTCTCATCTAGTATAACAAAGTCCATTGGTCAGGTATAAAAAAGTCCCCTGGACGAATATAGCAAGTCCCCTGATCGAGTATAACAAAGTCCCCTGGTCGAGTATAGCAAAGTCCCCTGGTAGAGTATAACAAAGCCTCTTCATCGAATATAACAAAGTCCCATCATCGAGTATAACAAAGCCCCCTGCTCGAGTATAAGAAAGTCCCTTGATCGGGTATAAGAAATTCCCCTGATCAAGTATAACAAAGGCCCCTGATCGAGTCCAAAAAGGCCCCAAATCGAGTATAACAAAGTCCACTGATCTAGTATAACAAAGGCCCCTGATCAAGTATAAGAAAAGCCCCTCATCGAGTATAACAAAGTCACCTGATCGAGTATAACTAAGCCGCCTAATCGAGTATAACAAAGTCCCCTGGTCGAGTATAACAAAGTCCCCTGTTCGAGTCTAACAAAGTCCCCTTATCGAGTATAACAAATTCCCCCTATCGAGTATTACAAAGACCCCTTATCGAGTATAACAAAGTCCGGTGATCGAGTATAACAAAGGTCCCTGGTCGAGTATAACAATGTCCCCTGATCGAGTATAACAAAAGTCCCTTGATCGAGTATAACAAAGTCTCCTGATCGAGCATAAAAAAGTCCCCTGGCCCAGTATAACCAAGTCCCCATATCGAGCATAACAAAGTCCTCTGATCGATTATAACAAAGTCCCCTGGTCGAGTATAGCAAAGGGCCCTGATCGAATAAGACAAAGTCCCCTGATCGAGTATAAGAAAGTCCCCTGATCGAGTATAACAAAGCCCCCTGGACGAGTATGACAAAGTCCCCTGATCGAGAATAACAAAGTCCCCTGATCGAGTATAACAATGTCCCCTGGTCCAGTATAACAAAGTCCCCTGGTCGAGTATAACATATCCCCTGATCGAGTATAACAAAGTCTCCTGGCCCAGCATAACAAAGTCCCCAAATCAAGCATAACAAAGTCCCCTGATCGATAATAACAAAGTCCCTGACTGAGTATAACAAAGTCCCCTAGTCGAGAATAACAAAGTCCCCTGATCGAGTATAACAATGTCCCCTGGTCCAGTATAACAAAGTCCCCTGATACTAGTATAACAAAGTCCCCTGATCGAGTATAAAAAAGTACCCTGGCCCAGTATAACAAAGTTCCCATATCGAGCATAACAAAGTCCCCTGATCGATTATAACAAAGTCCCCAGGTCGAGTATAGCAAAGGGCCCTGATCGAGTAAGACAAATTCCCCTGATCGAGTATAACAAATTCCTCTTATCGAGTATAACAAAGTCCCCTTATCGAGTATAACAAAGTCCCCTGATCGAGTATAACAAAGTCCCCTGATCGGGTATAAAAAATTCCCCTAGTCCAGTATAACAAAGTCCCCTGATCAAGTACAGAAAAGTCCCCTGGCCCAGTATAAAATAGTCCCCATATCGAGCATAACAATGTCCCCTGATCGATTATAACAAAGTCCCCTGGTCGAGAATAGCAAAGGGGCCTGTTCGAGTAGGACTAAGTCCCCTGATCGAGTATTACAAAGTCCCCTGATCGTGTATAAAAAAGCCCCCTAGACGAGTATAACAAAGTCCCCTGATCGAGTATAACAAAGTCCCTTGGTCCAGTATAACAAAGTCCCATGATCGAGTATAACATATCCCCTGATCGTGTATAACAAAGTCTCCAGGCCCAGTATAACAAAGTCCCCAGATTGAGCATAATAAAGTCCCCTGATCGACTATAACAAAGTCCCCAGACCGAGTATAACAAAGGCCTCTGGTCGAGTATAACAAAGTTCCCTGGTCGAGAATAACAAAGTCCCCTGATCCTAATATAACAAAGCCCCCTGGACGAGTATAACAAAAACCCCCTGGTCCAGTATGACAAAGTCCCCTGATCGAGTATAACATATCCCCTGATCGAGTATAACAACGTTTCCTGACCCAGTATAACAAAGTCCCCAGATCGAGCATAACAAAGTCCCCTGATCGAGTATAACAAAGTCTCCTGGTCCAGTATAACAAAGTCCCCTGATCGAGTATAACGTATCCCCTCATCGAGGATAACAACGTTTCCTGGCGCAGTATAACAAAGTCCCCAGATCGAGCATAACAAAGTCCCCTGATCGATTATAACAAAGTCCCCTGGTCGAGTATAACAAAGGGCCCTCATCGAGTAAGACAAAGTCTCCTGATCGAGTATAACAAAGTCCCCTGATCCTATTATAACAAAGCCCACCGGACGAGTATAACAAAGACCCCTGAACCGAGCATAACAAAGTCCCCTGATCGAGTATAACATATCCCCTGATCAAGTATAACAAAGTCCCTGGTGGAGCATAACAAAGTCCCCGGGTCGAGTATAACAAAGTTTTCTAATCGAGTATAACAAAGGCCCCGGGTCGAGTATAACAAAGTCCTCTGATCGAGTATTACAAAGTCCCCTGATCGAGAATAACAAAGTCCCCTAATCAAGTATAACAAAGTCCCCTGATCGAATATAACATATCCCCTTATCGAATATACCAAAGTCCTCTGCTCGAGTATAACAAAGTCCCCTGGTCGAGTATAACAAAGTCCCCTAATCGAGTACAAGAAAAGTCCCACATCGAGTATAGCAAAGTCCATTGCTCAAATATAGGAAAGTCCACTGATCGAGTATGACAAAGACCCCTGATTAATTATAAAAAAGTCCCCTTGTCGAGTATAACAAAGTCCCCTGATCGAGTATAACAAAGGTCTCTAATCGAGTAAAACAAAGTCCCCTGATTGAGTAAAACAAAGTCCCCTGGTCGAGAAGAGCAAAGTCCCCTGATCGAGTATAACAAGCCTCCTCATCGAATATAACAAAGTCCCATCATCGAGTATAACAAAGTCCCCTGCTCGAGTATAAGAAAGTCCCTTGATCGGGTATAAGAAAGTCCCGTGATCAAGTATAACAAAGGCCCCTGATCGAGCCCAAAAAAGGCCCCTAATCGAGTATAACAAAGTCCACTGATCTAGTATAACAAAGGCCCCTGATCAAGTATAAGAAAAGCCCCTCATCGAGTATAACAAAGTCACCTGATCGAGTATAACTAAGCCGCCTAATCGAGTATAACAAAGTACCCTGGTCGAGTATAACAAAGTCCCCTGTTCGAGTCTAACAAAGTCCCCTTATCGAGTATAACAAATTCCCCTTATCAAGTATTACAAAGACTCCTTATCGAGTATAACAAAGTCCGGTGATCGAGTCTAACAAAGGCCCCTGGTCGAGTATAACAAAGTCCCCTGATCGAGTGTAACAAAGGTCCCCTGATCGAGTATAACTAAGTCCCCTGATCGAGTATAAAAAAGTCCCCTGGCCCAGTATAACAAAGTCCCCATATCGAGTATAACAAAGTCCCCTTATCGATTATATCAAAGTCCCCTGGACGAGTATAACAAAGTCCCCTAATCAAGTATAACAAAGTCCCCTGATCGAGTATAACAAAGTCCCCTGATCAAGTATAACATATCCTCTGATCGAGTATAACAAAGTCCTTTGGTCGAGTATGACAAAGTCCACTGATAGAGTACAACAATGTCCCCTGGTCGAGTATAACAAAGTCCCCTGGTCGAGTATAACAAAGGCCCCTCATCGAGTATAGCAAAGTCTCCTGCCCAGCATAACAAAGTCCCAGATCGAGTGCCAACATACCATGGTCGATAATAACAAAGTCCTCCTGGATTATATAAAGTCCCCAATGAGTATAAAAAAGTCCCATGGTCCAGTATAACAAAGTCCGCTGATCGAGTATAATAAAGTCCCTTGGCCCAGTATAACAAAGTCCCCATATCGATTACAACAAAGTCCCCTGGTCGAGTATAGCAAAGGGCCCTGATCGAGTAAGACAAAGTCCCCTGATCGAGTATAACAAATTCTTCTTATCGAGTATAACAAAGTCCCCTTATCGAGTATAACAAAGTCCCCTGATCGAGTATAACAAAGTCCCCTGATCGGGTATAAAAAATTCCCCTGGTCCAGTATATCAAAGTCCCCTGATCAAGTACAGAAAAGTCCCCTGGCCCAGTATAAAAAAGTCCCCATATCGAGCATAACAATGTCCCCTGATCGATTATAACAAACTCCCCTGGTCGAGAATAGCAAAGGGGCCTGTTCGAGTAGGACTAAGTCCCCTGATCGAGTATTACAAAGTCCCCTGATCGTGTATAAAAAAGCCCCCTAGACGAGTATAACAAAGTCCCCTGATCGAGTATAACAAAGTCCCCTGGTCCAGTATAACAAAGTCCCATGATCGAGTATAACATATCCCCTGATCGAGTATAACAAAGTCTCCAGGCCCAGTATAACAAAGTCCTCGATTAAGCATACTAAGTCCCTGATCGACTATAACAAAGTCCCCAGACTATATACCAGTCCCTGATCGAGTGCAACAAAGTCCCTGGTCCAGTATAAAAAGTCCCATGATCGAGTCTAACATATCCCCGATCGAGTATAACAAAGTCTCCAGGCCCAGTATAACAAAGTCTCCTGATCGAGTATAACAAAGTCCCCTGATCCTATTATAACAAAGCCCCCTGGACGAGTATAACAAAGACCCCCTGGTCCAGTATAACAAAGTCCCGTGATCGAGTATAACATATCCCCTGATCAAGTATAACAACGTTTCCTGACCCAGTATAACAAAGTCCCCAGATCGAGAATAACAAAGTCCCCTGACCAAGTATAACAAAGGCCTCTGGTCGAATATAACAAAGTCCCCTGATCGAGTATAACAAAGTCTCCTGGTCCAGTAGAACAAAGTCCCCTGATCGAGTATAACGTATCCCCTCATCGAGGATAACAACGTTTCCTGGCGCAGTATAACAAAGTCCCCAGATCGAGCATAACAAAGTCCCCTGATCGATTATAACAAAGTCCCCTGATTGAGTATAACAAAGGGCCCTCATCGAGTAAGACAAAGTCCCCTGATCGAGTATTACAAAGTACCCTGATCCTATTATAACAAAGCCCACCGGACGAGTATAACAAAGACCCCTGAACCGAGCATAACAAAGTCCCCTGATCGAGTATAACATATCCCCTGATCGAGTATAACAAAGTCCCTGGTGGAGTATATCAAAGTCCCCGGGTCGAGTATAACAAAGTTTTCTCATCGAGTATAACAAAGACCCCGGGTCGAGTATAACAAAGTCCTCTGATCGAGTATTACAAAGTCCCCTGATCGAGTATAACAAAGTCCCCTAATCAAGTATAACAAAGTCCCCTGATCGAGTATAACAAATCCCCTGATCGAATATACCAAAGTCCTCTGCTCGCCTATAACAAAGTCCCCTGATCGAGTATAACAAAGTTCGGTCCAGTATAACAAAGTCCCCTGATCGAGTATAACGTATCCCCTCCTCGAGGATAACAACGTTTCGGCTTAGTATAACAAAGTCCCTTGATCGAGTATAACAAAGTCCCCTGATCCTAATATAACAAAGCCCAATGGACGAGTATAACAAAGACCCCTGAACCGAGCATAACAAAGTCCCCTGATCGAGTATAACATATCCCCTGATCGAGTATAACAAAGTCCCTGGTGGAGTAAAACAAAGTCCCCTGGTCGAGTATAACAAAGTTTTCTAATCGAGTATAACAAAGGCCCCTGGACGAGTATAACGAAGTCCTCTGATCGAGTATTACAAAGTCCCCTGATCGAGTATAACAAAGTCCCCTAATCAAGTATAACAAAGTCCCCTGATCGAGTATAACATATCCCCTGATCGAATATACCAAAGTCCTCTGCTCGCGTATAACAAAGTCCCCTGATCGAGTATAACAAAGTCCCCTGGTCGAGTATAACAAAGTCCCCTGATCGAGTATAACAAAAGTCCCACATCGAGTATAGCAAAGTCCATTGGTCAAATATAGGAAAGTCCACTGATCGAGTATGACAAAGACCCCTGATTAATTATAAAAAAGTCCCCTTGTCGAGTATAACAAAGTCCAATGATCGAGTATAACAAAGGTCTCTAATCGAGTAAAAGAAAGTCCCCTGATTGAGTAAAACAAAGTCCCCTGATCGAGTATAACAAAGTCCTCTGGTTGAGTATAACAAAGTCCCTGATGGAGTATAAAAAAGTCCCCTGATCGTATATAACAAAGTCCCCTGGTCGAGTATAACAAAGTCCTCTGGTTGAGTATAACAAAGTCCCTGATGGAGTATAAAAAAGTCCCCTGATCGTATATAACAAAGCCCCCTGGTCGAGTATAACAAAGTCCCCTGAACGAGTATAACAAAGGCCCCTCATTGAGTATAACAAAGTCCATTGGTCAAGTATAAAAAAGTCCCCTGATCGAGTATAACAAAGTACTCTGGTCGAGAATAAAAAAGTCCACTGGTCGAGTATAACAAAGTCCCCTAATCGAGTATAACAAAGGCCCCTCATTGAGTATAACAAAATCCATTGGTCAAGTATAAGAAAGTCCCCTGGTCGAGTATAACAAAGTCCCCTAATCGAGTATAACAAAGTCTTCTGGTCGAGTATAAAAAAGTCCCCTGATGGAGTATAACAAAGTCCCCTGCTCGAGTATAACAAAGTCCCCAGACCGAGTATAACAAAGGACCCTCATCGAGTATAACAAAGTCCATTGGTCAAGTATAACAAAGTCCCCTGATCTAGTATAACAAAGGCCCCAGATCGAGTATAACAAAGGCCCATCATCGAGTATAACAAAGTCCCCTCATCGAGTATAACAAAACCGCCTAATCGAGTATAACAAAGTCCCCTGGTCGAGTATAACAAAATCCCCTGTTCGAGTCTAACAAAGTCCCCTTATCCCGTATAACAAATTCCCCTTATCGAGTATAACAAAGTCCCCTTATCGAGTATAACAAAGTCCGGTGATCGAGTATAACAAAGGCCCCTCGTCAAGTATAACAAAGTCCCCTAATCGAGAAAACAAAAGTCCCTTGATCGAATATAACAAAGTCCCCTGATCGAGTATAACAAAGTCCCCTGGTCGAGTATAACAAAGTCCACTGGTCGAGTATCACAAATCCCCCTCATCGAGTATAACAAAGGCCCCTCATCGAGTATAACAAAGTCCCCGGATTGAGTATAATAAAGTCCCCTGATCGAGTATAGCAAAGTCCTCTGGTTGAGTATAACAAGTCCCCTGATCGAGTATAAAAAAGTCCCCACATCACATATAACAAAGTCCCCTGGTCGAGTATAAGAAAGTCACCTGATCGAGTATAACAAAGGCCCCTCATTGAGTATAACAAAGTCCATTGGTCAAGTATAAGAAAGTCCCCTGGTCGAGTATAACAAAGTCCCCAGAACGAGTATAACAAAGTCCCCTGATCGAGTATAACAAAGTCCCCTGGCAGAGTATAACAAAGTCCCCTGATCGAGGATAACAAAGTCCCCAGATCGAGTATAACAAAGTCCCATGATCGAGTATAACAAAGTCCTCTGGTTGAGTATAACAAAGTCCCCTGATCGAATATAACATATCCCCTGATCGAGTATAACAAAATTCCCCTGATCGAGTATGACAAAGTCCCCTGTTTAATTTTGAAAAAGTCCCCTGGTTGACTATAACAAAGTTCCCTGATCAAGTATAAAAAAGTCACCTGGTCGAATATAACAAAGCCCCCTCATCGAGTAAAGCAACGGCCCCTAATCGAGTATAACAAAGTCCAGTGATCGAGTATAACATATCATCTGATCGAGTATAACAAAGACCTCTGGTCGAGTATAAAAAAGTCCCCTCATCGAGTATAACAAAAGTCCCTCATTGAGTATAACAAAGTCCATTGATCAAGTATAACAAAGGCCTCTCATCTAGTATAACAAAGTCCATTGGTCAGGTATAAAAAAGTCCCCTGGTCGAGTATAGCAAAGTCCCCTGGTCGAGTATAGCAAAGTCCCCTGATCGAGTATAACAAATACTCCTCATCGAATATAACAAAGTCCCATCATCGAGTATAACAAAGCCCCCTGCTCGAGTATAAGAAAGTCCCTTGATCGGGTATAAGAAAGTCACCTGATCGAGTATAACAAAGTCCACTGATCTAGTATAACAAAGGCCCCTAATCAAGTATAAGAAAAGCCCCTCATCGAGTATAACAAAGTCACCTGATCGAGTATAACTAAGCCGCCTAATCGAGTATAACAAAGTCCCCTGGTCGAGTATAACAAGGTCCCCTGTTCAAGTCTAACAAAGTCCCCTTATCGAGTATAACAAATTCCCCTTATCGAGTATTGCAAAGTCCCCTTATCGAGTATAACAAAGTCCGGTGATCGAGTATAACAAAGGCCCCTGGTCGAATATAGCAAAGTCCCCTGATCGAGTATAACAAATCCTCCTCATCGAATATAACAAAAGTCCCTCATTGAGTATAACAAAGTCCATTGATCAAGTATAACAAAGGCCTCTCATCTAGTATAACAAAGTCCATTGGTCAGGTATAAAAAAGTCCCCTGGTCGAGTATAGCAAAGTCCCTTGGTCGAGTATAGCAAAGTCCCCTGATCGAGTATAACAAATCCTCCTCATCGAATATAACAAAGTCCCATCATCGAGTATAACAAAGCCCCCTGCTCGAGTATAAGAAAGTCCCTTGATCGGGTATAAGATAATCACCTGATAGAGTATAACAAAGGCCCCTGATCGAGTCCAAAAAAGGCCCCTAATCGAGTATAACAAAGTCCACTGATCTAGTATAACAAAGGCCCCTGATCAAGTATAAGAAAAGCCCCTCATCGAGTATAACAAAGTCACCTAATCGAGTATAACTAAGCCGCCTAATAGAGTATAACAAAGTCCCCAGGTCGAGTATAACAAAGTCCCCTGTTCGAGCCTAACAAAGTCCCCTTATCGAGTATAACAAATTCCCCTTATCGAGTATTACAAAGACCCCTTATCGAGTATAACAAAGTCCGGTGATCGAGTATAACAAAGGCCCCTGGTGGAGTATAACAATGTCCCCTGATCGAGTATAACAAAGTCCCCTAATCAAGTATAACAAAGTCCCCTGATCGAGTATAACATATCCCCTGATCGAATATGCCAAAGTCCTCTGCTCGAGTATAACAAAGTCCCCAGATCAAGTATAACAAAGGCCCCTCATCGAGTATAACAAAGTCCATTGGTATAGTATAAAAAAGTCCCTTCTCGAGTATAACAAAGTCCCTAATCGAGTATAACAAAGTCCCCTGATCGAGTATAACAAAGCCCCCAGGACGAGTATAACAAAGTCCCCTGATCGAGTATAACAAAGTCCCTGTTCGATTCTAACAAAGTCCCCTTATCGCGTATAACAAATTCCCCTTATCGAGTATAACAAAGTCCCCTTATCGAATATAACAATGTCCGGTGATCGAGTATAACAAAGGCCCCTCGTCGAGTATAACAAAGTCCCCTGATCGAAAAAAAGTCCCTTGATCGAATATAACAAAGTCCCCTGATCGAGTATAACAAAGTCCCCTGGTCGAGTATAACAAAGTCCCCTGGTCGAGTATCACAAAGCCCCCTCATCGAGTATAACAAATTTATCGAGTATTGCAAAGACCCCTTATCGAGTATAACAAAGTCCGGTGATCGAGTATAACAAAGTCCCTGGCTGAGTATTACAAAGCCCCTCATCGAGTATAACAAAGGCCCCCATCGAGTATAACAAAGTCCCTGGATTGAGTATAACAAAGTCCCCTGATCGAGTATAGCAAAGTCCTCTGGTTGAGTATAACAAGTCTCCTGATCGAGTATAAAAAAGTCCCCTGATCACATATAACAAAGTCCCCTGGTCGAGTATAAGAAAGTCACCTGATCGAGAATAAAAAAGGCCCCTCATTGAGTATAACAAAGTCCATTGGTCAAGTATAACAAAGTCCCCTGGTCGAGTATAACAAAGTCACCAGATCGAGTATAACAAAGTCCCCTGATCGAGTATAACAAAGTCCCCTGGCCGAGTATAACAAAGTCCCCTGATCGAGGATAACAAAGTCCCCAGATCGAGTATAACAAAGTCCCCTGATCGAGTATAACAAAGTCCTCTCGTTGAGTATAATAAAGTCCCCTGATCAAATATAACATATCCCCTGATCGAGTATAACAAAATTCCCCTGATCGAGTATGACAAAGTCCCCTGTTTAATTTTGAAAAAGTCCCCTGGTTGAGTATAA
>NW_024725675.1:0-20208 GCF_018991925.1 Homarus americanus | reverse complement strand
GTCGAGTATAACAAACTCCCTGGTCAAGTATAACAAAGAACCCTGGTTGAGTATAACAAAGTCCCCTGATCGAGTATAACAAAGGCCCCTGATCGAGTATAACAAAGGCCCCTCATCATGTATAACAAAGTCTCCTGATCGAGTATAACAAAATCCGCTGATCGAGTATAACAAAGTCCCCTGATCGAGTATAACTATGGCCCCTGATCGAGTTTAACAAAAGCCCCTGATCGAGTGTAACAAAGTCCTCTGGTCGAGTATAACAAAGGTCCCTCATCGAGTTTAACAAAGGCCCCTCATCGAGTATAACAAAGACCCCTGGTCGATTATAACAAAGTCCCCTAGTCAAGTATAACAAAGAACCCTGGTTGAGTATAACAAAGTCCCCTAATCGAGTATAACAAAGGCCCCTGATCGAGTATAACATAGGCCCCTCATCGAGTATAACAAAGTCTCCTGATCGAGTATAACAAAGCCCGCTGATCGAGTATAACAAAGTCCCCTGATCGAGTATAACAAAGTCCCCTAATCGAGTATAAGAAAGGCACCTGATCAAGTTTAACATAGGCCCCTGATCGAGTATAGCAAAGTCCCCTGGTCGAGTATAACAAACTCCACTGGTCGATTATAACAAAGTCCCCTTATCGAGTATAACAGAGTCCCCTGATCGAGTATAACAAAGTCCCCTGAACGATTATAACAAAGGCCCCTGATCGAGTATAACAAAGTTCCCTGATCGAGTATAACAAAGCCCCTTGATCGAGTATAACAAAGCCTCCTGATAGAGTATAACAAAGTCCCCTGATCGAGTATAACAAAGGCCCCTGATCGAGTATAACAAAGGCCCCTGATCGAGTATAACAAAGTCCCCTGGTCGAGTATAACAAAGGCCCCTCATCGAGTTTAACAAACGCCCCTCATCGAGTATAACAAAGTCCCCTGGTCGAGTATATCAAACTCCCCTGGTCGCGTATAACAAAGTCCCCTGATCGAGTATAACAAATTCCCTTGATCGAGTATAACAAAGTCCCTTGAACGATTATAACAAAGGCCACTGATCAAGTATAACAAAGCCCCTGATCGTGTATAACAAAGCCCCCTCATCGAGTATAACAAAGTCCCCTGATCAAGTATAACAAAGTTCCCTGAACGAGTATAACAAAGTCCACTGAACGAGTATTACAAAGTCCCCTAATCGAGTGTAACAAAGTCCCCTCACCGAGTATAACAAAGTTCCCTCATCGAGTATAACAAAGCCCCCCCTCATAGTGTATAACAATGTCCCCTGATCGAGTATAGCAAATTCCCCTGATCGGGTATAACAAAGAACCCTGGTCGAGTATAACAAAGTCCCCTGATGGAGTATAACAAAGGCCCCTGATCGAATACAACAAAGGCCCCTCATCGAGTATAACAAAGTCCGCTGATCGAGTATAACAAAGTCCCCTGATCGAGTATAACAAAGTCTCCTGATCGAGTATAACAAAGGCCCCAAATCGAGTTTAACAAAGGCCCCTGATCGAGTATAACAAAGTCCCCTGGTCGAGTATAACAAAGGCCCCTCATCGAGTTTAACAAAGGCCCCTCATCAAGTATAACAAAGACCCTGGTCGAGTATATCAAACTCCCCTAGTCGAGTATAACAATATCCTCTGATCGAGTATAACAATGTCCCCTGATCGAGTATAAAAAAGTCCCTTGAACGATTATAACAAACCCCTGATCAAGTATAACAAAGCCCCCTGATCGTGTATAACAAAGCCCCCTCATCGAGTATAACAAAGTCCCCTAATCAAGTAAATCAAAGTCCCCTGAACGTGTATAACAAAGCCCCCCTCATAGAATATAACAATGTCCCCTGATCGAGTATAGAAAGTCCCCTGATCGGGTATAACAAAGGCCCCTGATCGAGTATAACAAAGTCCGCTGATCGAGTATAACAAAGTCCCTTGATCGAGTATAACAAAGAACCCTAGTCGAGTATAACAAAGTCCCCTCATGGAGTATAACAAAGGTCCGTGATCGAGTATAACAAAGGCCCCAGATCGAGTATAACAACGTCCCCTGATCGAGCATAACAAAGTCCGCTGATCGAGTATAACAAAGTCCCCTGATCGAGTATAACAAAGTCCCCTGATCGAGTATAACAAAGGCCCCTGATCGAGTTTAACAAAAGCCCCTGATCGAGTATAACAAAGTCCCCTGGTTGAGTATAACAAAGGTCCCTCATTGAGTTTAACAAAGGCCCCTCATCGAGTTTAACAAAGGCCCCTCATCGAATATAACAAAGTCCCCTGGTCGAGTATATCAAACTCCCCTGGTCGAGTATAACAAACTCACCTGGTCGAGTATACCAAAGTCCCCTGGTCGAGTATAACAAAGTCCCCTGATCGAGTATAACTATTGCCCCTGATCGAGTTTAACAAAGGCCCCTGATCTAGTGTAAGAAAGTCCCCTGGTCGAGTATAACAAAGGTCCCTCATCGAGTTTACCAAAGGCCCCTCATCGAGTTTAACAAAGGGCCCTCATCGAGTATAACAAAGTCTCCTGGTCGAGTATAACAAACTCACCTGGTCGAGTATAACAAAGTCCCCTGATCGAGTATAACAGAGTTCCCTGATCGAGTATAACAAAGGCCCCTGATTGAGTTTAACAAAGGCCCCTGATCGAGTATAACAAAGTCCCCTGGTCGAGTATAACAAACTCCCCTGATCGAGTATAACAAAGTCCCCTGATAGAGTATAACAAAGTCCCCTGATCGAGTATAACTATGGCCCCTAATCGAGTTTAACAAAGGGCCCTGATCAAGTGAAACAAAGTCCCCCGGTCGAGTATAACAAAGGTCCCTCATAGAGTTTAACAAAGGCCCGTCATCGAGTATAACAAAGTCCCCTGGTCGAGTATAACAAACTCCCCTGGTCAAGTATAACAAAGAACCCTGGTTGAGTATAACAAAGTCCCCTGATCGAGTATAACAAAGGCCCCTGATCGAGTATAACAAAGGCCCCTGATCGAGTATAACAAAGTCTCCTAATCGAGTATAACAAAGTCCGCTGATCAAGTATAACAAAGAACCCTGGTTGAGTATAAAAAAGTCCCCTCATCGAGTATAACAAAGGCCCCTGATCGAGTATAACAAAGGCCCCTCATCGAGTATAACAAAGTCTCCTGATCGAGTATAACAAAGTCCGCTGATCGAGTATAACAAAGTCCCCTGATCGAGTATAACAAACTCCCCTGGTCAGATTATAACAAGTCCCCTGATCGGGTATAATAAAGTCCCCTGATCGGTATAACAAAGTCCCCTGAACGATTATAACAAAGTCCCTGGTCGAGTATAACAAAGGTCCCTCATGAGTTTAACAATGGCCCGCTATCGAGTATAACAAAGTCTCCTGATCGAGTATAACAAAGTCTGATCGAGTATAACAAAGTCCCCTGATCGGTATAACAAAGTCCCCTGATCGTATAACAAAGGCCCCTTGATCAAGTTTAACAAAGCCCTCATCGAGTATAACAAAGTCCCCTGGTCGAGTATAACAAACTTCCCTGGTCGAGTATAACAAAGTCCCCTGATCGAGTATAACAAAGTCCCCTGATCGAGTATAACAAAGTCCCCTGAACGATTGATTATAACAAAGTCCCCACGAGTATAAAAAGGTCCTCATAGAGTTTAACAAAGGCCCGTCATCGAGTATAACAAAGTCTCCTGATCGAGTATAGCAAAGTCCCCTGGTCGAGTATAACAAACTCCCCTGGTCGATTATAACAAAGTCCCCTGATCGAGTATAACAAATTCCCTAATCGAGTATAACAAAGCCCCCTGATCGAGTATAACAAAGTCCCCTGATAGAGTATAACAAAGTCCCCTGATCGAGTATAACATTGGCCCCTGATCGAGTTTAACAAAGGCCCCTAGTCGAGTATAACAAAGTCCCCTGGTCGAGTATAACAAAGGCCCCTCATCGAGTATAACAAAGGCCCCTCTTCGAGTATAACAAAGACCCTGGTCGAGTATATCAAACTCCCCTGGTCGAGTATAACAATATCCTCTGATCGAGTATAACAATGTCCCCTTATCGAGTATAACAAAGTCCCTTGAACGATTATAACAAAGGCCCCTGATCAAGTATAACAAAGCCCCCTAATCGTGTATAACAAAGCCCCCTCATCGAGTATAACAAAGTCCCCTAATCAAGTAAAACAAAGTCCCCTGAACGAGTATAACAAAGCCCCCCTCATAGAGTATAACAATGTCCCCTGATCGAGTATAGAAGGTCCCCTGATCGGGTATAACAAAGGCCCCTCATCGAATATAACAAAGTCCGCTGATCGAGTATAACAAAGTCCCCTGATCGAGTATAACAAAGAACCCTAGTCGAGTATAACAAAGTCCCCTTCATGGAGTATAACAAAGGTCCGTGATCGAGTATAACAAAGGCCCCTGATCGAGTATAACAACGTCCCCTGATCGAGCATAACAAAGTCCGCTGATCGAGTATAACAAAGTCCCCTGATCGAGTATAAGAAAGTCCCCTGATCGAGTATAACAAAGGCCCCTGATCGAGTTTAACAAAAGCCCCTGATCGAGTATAACAAAGATCCCTGGTCGAGTATAACAAAGGCCCCTCATCGAGTTTAACAAAGGCCCCTCTTTGAGTATAATCTATATTCTGGGATCGAGTTTAACAAAGGCCCTTGATCGAGTGTAACAACAAAGTCCCCTGGTCGAGTATAACAAAGGTCCTCATTGAGTTTAACAAAGGCCCTCATCGAGTTTAACAGGCCCCTCATCGAATATAACAAAGTCCCTGGTCGAGTATATCAAACCCCTGGTCGAGTATAACAAACTCAATTGGCCTGAGCATGCTACCAAAGTCCCCTCTGATCGAGTATAACAAAGTCCCCTGATCGAGTATAACTATGGCCACTGATCGAGTTTAACAAAGGCCCCTGATCTAGTGTAAGAAAGTCCCCTGGTCGAGTATAACAAAGGTCTCTCATCGAGTTTAACAAAGGCCCCTCATCGAGTATAACAAAGTCACCTGGTCGAGTATAACAAACTCCCCTGGTCAAGTATAACAAAGAACCCTGGTTGAGTATAACAAAGTCCCCTGATCGAGTATAACAAAGGCCCCTGATAGAGTATAAAAAAAGGCCCCTCATCGAGTATAACAAAGTCTCCTGATCGAGTATAACAAAATCCGCTGATCGAGTATAACAAAGTCCCCTGATCGAGTATAACTATGGCCCCTGATCGAGTTTAACAAAGGCCCCTGATCGAGTGTAACAAAGTCCCCTGGTCGAGTATAACAAAGGTCCCTCATCGAGTTTAACAAAGGCCCCTCATCGAGTGTAACAAAGGCCCCTCATCGAATATAACAAAGTCCCCTGGTCGAGTATATCAAACTCCCCTGGTCGAGTACAACAAACTCACCTGGTCGAGTATACCAAAGTCCCCTGATCGAGTATAACAAAGTCCCCTGATCGAGTATAACAAAATCCGCTGATCGAGTATAACAAAGTCCCCTGATCGAGTATAACTATGGCCCCTGATCGAGTTTAACAAAGGCCCCTGATCGAGTGTAAGAAAGTCCCCTGGTCGAGCATAACAAAGGTCCCTCATCGAGTTTAACAAAGGCTCCTCATCGAGTATAACAAAGTCACCTGGTCGAGTATAACAAACTCCCCTGGTCAAGTATAACAAAGAACCCTGGTTGAGTATAACAAAATCCCCTGATCGAGTATAACAAAGGCCCCTGATCGAGTATAACAAAGGCCCCTCATCAAGTATAACAAAGTCTCCTGATCGAGTATAACAAAATCCGCTGATCGAGTATAACAAAGTCCCCTGATCGAGTATAACTATGGCACCTCATCAAGTATAACAAAGTCTCCTGATCGAGTATAACAAAATCCGCTGATCGAGTATAACAAAGTCCCCTGATCGAGTATAACTATGGCCCCTAGTCGAGTTTAACAAAGGCCCCTGATCGAGTGTAACAAAGTCCCCTGGTCGAGCATAACAAAGGTCCCTCATCGAGTTTAACAAAGGCCCCTCATCGAGTTTAACAAAGGCCCCTCATCGAATATAACAAAGTCCCCTTGTCAGAGTATATCAAACTCCCTGGTCGAGTATAACAAACTCACCTGGTCGAGTATAACAAAGTCCCCTGATCGAGTATAACAAAGTCCCCTGATTTTAGCATGTCTATGGCCCCTTGATCGAGTTTAACAGCGGCCTGATCAGTGTGTAACAAAGTCCCCTGGTCGAGTATAACAAAGTTCCCTGATCGAGTATAACAAAGCCCCTTGATCGAGTATAACAAAGTCTCCTGATAGAGTATAACAAAGTCCCCTGATCGAGTATAACAAAGGCCCCTCAT
Organism: Homarus americanus; assembly: GCF_018991925.1. Lineage (NCBI taxonomy): Eukaryota > Metazoa > Arthropoda > Malacostraca > Decapoda > Nephropidae > Homarus > Homarus americanus. Next base: position 13,822 of record NW_024725675.1, on the reverse strand, counting down.
CGAGTTTAACAAACGCCCCTCATCGAGTATAACAAAGTCCCCTGGTCGAGTATATCAAACTCCCCTGGTCGCGTATAACAAAGTCCCCTGATCGAGTATAACAAAGTCCCCTGATCGAGTATAACAAAGTCCCCTGATCAAGTATAACAAAGTCCCCTGAACGAGTATAACAAAGTCCCCTGAACGAGTATAACAAAGTCCCCTAATCGAGTGTAACAAAGTCCCCTCACCGAGTATAACAAAGTTCCCTGATCGAGTATAACAAAGTCCCCTGGTCCAGTATAACAAAGTCCCCGGTTCGAGTATATCATATCCCCTGATAGAGTATAACAAAGTCCCCTGATCGAGTATAACTATGGCCCCTGATCGAGTTTAACAAAGGCCCCTGATCAAGTGAAACAAAGTCCCCTGGTCGATTATAACAAAGGCCCCTGATCGAGTTTAACAAAGGCCCCTGATCGAGTATAATAAAGTCCCCTGGTCGAGTATAACAAAGGCCCCTCATCGAGTTGAACAAACGCCCCTCATCGAGTATAACAAAGTCCCCTGGTCGAGTATATCAAACTCCCCTGGTCGCGTATAACAAAGTCTCCTGATCGAGTATAACAAAGTCCCCTGATCGAGTATAACAAAGTCCCCTGATCAAGTATAACAAAAGTCCTGAACGAGTATAACAAAGTCCCCTGAACGAGTATAACAAAGTCCCTAATCGAGTGTAACAAAGTTCCTCACCGAAGTATAACAAAGTCCCTGATCGAGTATAACTTATACCCTGGATCGAGTTTCTTAACAAAGGCCCTGATCGAGTGTAACAAAGTCCCCTGGTCGAGTATAACAAAGGTCTCTCATAGAGTTTAACAAAGGCCTGTCATCGAGTATAACAAAGTCCCCTGGTCGAGTATAACAAACTCCCCTGGTCAAGTATAACAAAGAACCCTGGTTGAGTATAACAAAGTCCCCTGATCGAGTATAACAAAGGCCCCTGATCGAGTATAACAAAGGCCCCTCATCGAGTATAACAAAGTCTCCTGATCGAGTATAACAAAGTCCGCTGATCAAGTATAACAAAGAACCCTGGTTGAGTATAACAAAGTCCCCTGATCGAGTATAACAAAGGCCCCTGATCGAGTATAACAAAGGCCCCTCATCGAGTATAACAAAGTCTCCTGATCGAGTATAACAACGTCCGCTGATCGAGTTTAACAAAGTCCCCTGATCGAGTATAACAAACTCCCCTGGTCGATTATAACAAAGTCCCCTGATCGGGTATAACAAAGTCCCCTGATCGAGTATAACAAAGTCCCCTGAACGATTATAACAAAGTCCCCTGGTCGAGTATAACAAAGGTCCCTCATAGAGTATAACAATGGCCCCTCATCGAGTATAACAAAGTCTCCTGATCGAGTATAACAAAGTCCCCTGAACGATTATAACAAAGTCCCCTGGTCGAGTATAACAAAGGTCCCTCATAGAGTTTAACAATGGCCCGTCATCGAGTATAACAAAGTCTCCTGATCGAGTATAACAAAGTCCGCTGATCGAGTATAACAAAGTCCCCTGATCGAGTATAACAAAGTCCCCTGATCGTGTATAACAAAGGCCCCTGATCAAGTTTAACAAAGGCCCCTCATAGAGTATAACAAAGTCTCCTGATGGAGTATAACAAAATCCGGTGATCGAGTATAACAAAGTCCCCTGATCGAGTATAACAAAGTCCCCTGATCAAGTATGACAAAGTCCCCTGATCGAGTATGACAAAGTCCCCTGATCGAGTATAACAAAGTCCCCTGAACGATTATAACAAAGTCCCCTGGTCGAGTATAAAAAAGGTCCCTCATAGAGTTTAACAAAGGCCCGTCATCGAGTATAACAAAGTCTCCTGATCGAGTATAGCAAAGTCCACTGGTCGAGTATAACAAACTCCCCTGGTCGATTATAACAAAGACCCCTGATCGAGTATAACAAAGTTCCCTAATCGAGTATAACAAACCCCCCTGATCGAGTATAACAAAGTCCCCTGATAGAGTATAACAAAGTCCCCTGATCGAGTATAACAATGGCCCCTGATCGAGTTTAACAAAGGCCCCTAGTCGAGTATAACAAAGTCCCCTGGTCGAGTATAACCAAAGGCCCCTCATCGAGTTTAACAAAGGCCCCTCATCGAGTATAACAAAGACCCTGGTCGAGTATATCAAACTCCCCTGGTCGAGTATAACAATATCCTCTGATCGAGTATAACAATGTCCCCTGATCGAGTATAACAATGTCCCTTTAACGATTATAACAAAGGCCCCTGATCAAGTATAACAAAGCCCCCTGATCGTGTATAACAAAGCCCCCTCATCGAGTATAACAAAGTCCCCTAATCAAGTAAAGCAAAGTCCCCTGAACGAGTATAACAAAGCCCCCCTCATAGAGTATAACAATGTCCCCTGATCGAGTATAGAAAGTCCCCTGATCGGGTATAACAAAGGCCCCTGATCGAGTATAACAATGTCCGCTGATCGAGTATAACAAAGTCCCCTGATCGAGTATAACAAAGAACCCTAGTCGAGTATAACAAAGTCCCCTCATGGAGTATAACAAAGGTCCGTGGATCGAGTATAACAAAGGCCCTGATCGAGTATAACAACGTCCCCTGATCGAGCACATAACAAAGTCCGCTGATCGAGTATAACAAAGTCCCTGATCGAGTATAACAAAGCAGAACCCTAGTCGAGCAACAAAGTCCCTCATGGAGTATAAATAATGTCCCCTTATCAGGCAAAGTCCTTTGAACGATTAGTGTAACAGAAAGGCCCTGGATCAAGTATAACAAAGCCCCTGATCGTGCAGGTATAACAAAGCCCTCATCGAGTATAACAAAGTCCCCTAATCAAGCAAAACAAAGTCCCCTGAACGAGTATAACAAAGCCCCCCTCATAGAGTATAACAATGTCCCCTGATCGAGTATAGAAAGTCCCCTGATCGGGTATAACAAAGGCCCCTGATCGAGTATAACAAAGTCCGCTGATCGAGTATAACAAAGTCCCCTGATCGAGTATAACAAAGAACCCTAGTCGAGTATAACAAAGTCCCCTTCATGGAGTATAACAAAGGTCCGTGATCGAGTATAACAAAGGCCCCTGATCGAGTATAACAACGTCCCCTGATCGAGCATAACAAAGTCCGCTGATCGAGTATAACAAAGTCCCCTGATCGAGTATAAGAAAGTCCCCTGATCGAGTATAACAAAGGCCCCTGATCGAGTTTAACAAAAGCCCCTGATCGAGTATAACAAAGATCCCTGGTCGAGTATAACAAAGGCCCCTCATCGAGTTTAACAAAGGCCCCTCATTGAGTATAACAAAGTCCCCTAGTTGAGTATAACAAACTCACCTGGTCGAGTATACCAACGTCCCCTGATCGAGTATAACAAAGTCCCCTGATCGAGTATAACTATGGCCCCTGATCGAGTTTAACAAAGGCCCCTGATCTAGTGTAAGAAAGTCCCCTGGTCGAGTATAACAAAGGTCCCTCATCGAGTTTAACAAGGCCCCTCATCGAGTATAACAAAGTCACCTAGTCGAGTATAACAAACTCCCCTGGTCAAGTGTAACAAAGAACCCTGGTTGAGTATAACAAAGTCCCCTGATCGAGTACAACAAAGGCCCCTGATCGAGTATAACAATGGCCCCTCATCAAGTATAACAAAGTCTCCTGATCGAGTATAACAAAATCTGCTGATCGAGTATAACAAAGTCCCCTGATCGAGTATAACTATGGCCCCTGATCGAGTTTAACGAAGGCCCCTGATCGAGTGTAACAAAGTCCCCTGGTCGAGTATAACAAAGGTCCCTCATTGAGTTTAACAAAGGCCCCTCATCGAGTTTAACAAAGGCCCCTCATCGAATATAACAAAGTCCCCTGGTCGAGTATATCAAACTCCCCTGGTCGAGTATAACAAACTCACCTGGTCGAGTATACCAAAGTCCCCTGATCGAGTACAACAAAGTCCCCTGATCGAGTATAACTATGGCCCCTGATCGAGTTTAACAAAGGCCCCAGATCTAGTGTAAGAAAGTCCCCTGGTCGAGTATAACAAAGGTCCCTCATCGAGTTTAACAAAGGCCCCTCATCGAGTATAACAAAGTCACCTGGTCGAGTATAACAAACTCCCCTGGTCAAGTATAACAAAGAACCCTGATTGAGTATAACAAAGTCCCCTGATCGAGTATAACAAAGGCCCCTGATCGAGTATAACAAAGGCCCCTCATCAAGTATAACAAAGTCTCCTGATCGAGTATAACAAAATCCGCTGATCGAGTATAACAAAGTCCCCTGATCGAGTATAACTATGGCCCCTGATCGAGTTTAACAAAGGCCCCTGATCGAGTGTAACAAAGTCCCCTGGTCCAGTATAACAAAGGTCCCTCATCGAGTTTAACAAAGGCCCCTCATCGAATATAACAAAGTCCCCTGGTCGAGTATATCAAACTCCCCTGGTCGAGTATAACAAACTCACCTGGTCGAGTATACCAAAGTACCCTGATCGAGTATAACAAAGTCCCCTGATCGAGTATAACAAAATCCGCTGATCGAGTATAACAAAGTCCCCTGATCGAGTATAACTATGGCCCCTGATCGAGTTTAACAAAGGCCCCTGATCGAGTGTAAGAAAGTCCCCTGGTCGAGCATAACAAAGGTCCCTCATCGAGTTTAACAAAGGCTCCTCATCGAGTATAACAAAGTCACCTGGTCGAGTATAACAAACTCCCCTGGTCAAGTATAACAAAGAACCCTGGTTGAGTATAACAAAATCCCCTGATCGAGTATAACAAAGGCCCCTGATCGAGTATAACAAAGGCCCCTCATCAAGTATAACAAAGTCTCCTGATCGAGTATAACAAAATCCGCTGATCGAGTATAACAAAGTCCCCTGATCGAGTATAACTATGGCCCCTGATCGAGTTTAACAAAGGCCCCTGATCGAGTGTAACAAAGTCCCCTGGTCGAGTATAACAAAGGTCCCTCATCGAGTTTAACAAAGGCCCCTCATCGAGTGTAACAAAGGCCCCTCATCGAATATAACAAAGTCCCCTGGTCGAGTATATCAAACTCCCCTGGTCGAGTATAACAAACTCACCTGGTCGAGTATACCATAGTCCCCTGATCGAGTATAACAAAGTCCCCTGATCGAGTATAACAAAATCCGCTGATCGAGTATAACAAAGTCCCCTGATCGAGTATAACTATGGCCCCTGATCGAGTTTAACAAAGGCCCCTGATCGAGTGTAAGAAAGTCCCCTGGTCGAGTATAACAAAGGTCCCTCATCGAGTTTAACAAAGACTCCTCATCGAGTATAACAAAGTCACCTGGTCGAGTATAACAAACTCCCCTGGTCAAGTATAACAAAGAACCCTGGTTGAGTATAACAAAATCCCCTGATCGAGTATAACAAAGGCCCCTGATCGAGTATAACAAAGGCCCCTCATCAAGTATAACAAAGTCTCCTGATCGAGTATAACAAAATCCGCTGATCGAGTATAACAAAGTCCCCTGATCGAGTATAACTATGGCCCCTGATCGAGTCTAACAAAGGCCCCTGATCGAGTGTAACAAAGTCCCCTGGTCGAGCATAACAAAGGTCCCTCATCGAGTTTAGCAAAGGCCCCTCATCGAGTTTAACAAAGGCCCCTCATCGAATGTAACAAAGTCCCCTGGTCGAGTATATCAAACTCCCCTGGCCGAGTATAACAAACTCACCTGGTCGAGTATACCAAAGTCCCCTGATCGAGTATAACAAAGTCCCCTGATCGAGTATAACTATGGCCCCTGATCGAGTTTAACAAAGGCCCCTGATCTAGTGTAAGAAAGTCCCCTGGTCGAATATAACAAAGGTCCCTCATCGAGTTTAACAAAGGCCCCTCATCGAGTTTAACAAAGGGCCCTGATCGAGTATAACAAAGTCCCTGGTCGAGTATAACAAACTCACCTGGTCGAGTATAACAAAGTCCCCTGATCGAGTATAAAAGAGTCCCCTGATCGAGTATAACAAAGGCTCCTGATTGAGTTTAACAAACTCCCCTGATCGAGTATAACAAAGTCCCCTGATAGAGTATAACAAAGTCCCCTGATCGAGTATAACTATGGCCCCTGATCGAGTTTAACAAAGGCCCCTGATCAAGTGAAACAAAGTCCCCTGGTCGAGTATAACAAAGGTCCCTCATAGAGTTTAACAAAGGCCCGTCATCGAGTATAACAAAGTCCCCTGGTCGAGTATAACAAACTCCCCTGGTCAAGTATAACAAAGAACCCTGGTTGAGTATAACAAAGTCCCCTGATCGAGTATAACAATGTCCCCTGATCGAGTATAACAAATCCCCTGAACGATTATAACAAAGGCCCCTGATCGAGCATAACAAAGTCCCTTGATCGATCATAACAAAGGCCACTGATCAAGTATAACAAAGCCCCTGATCGTGTATAACAAAGTCTCCTGATAGAGTATAAAAAGTCCCCTGATCGAGTATAACAAAGTCCCCTGGTCGAGTATATCAAACTCACCTGGTCGAGTATAACAAAGTCCCCTGATCGAGTATAACAAAGTCCCCTGATCGAGTATATCAAACTCCACTGGTCGAGTATAACAAAGTCCCCTGATCGAGTATAACAAAGTCCCCTGATCGAGTATAACAAAGTCTCCTGAACGATTATAACAAAGGCCCCTGATCGAGTATAACAAAGTCCCTTGAACGATTATAACAAAGTTCCCTGATCGAGTATAACAAAGCGCCGTGATCGAGTGTAACAAAGTCTCTTGATAGAGTATAAAAAGTCCCCTGATCGAGTATATCAAAGGCCCCTGATCGAGTTTAACAAAGGCCCCTGATCGTGTATAACAAAGTCCCCTGATCGAGTATAACAAAGGCCCCTGATCGAGTTTAACAAAGGCCCCTCATCGAGTAGAACAAATTCCCCTGGTCGACTATATCAAAGTCCCCTGGTCGAGTATAACAAAGTCCCCTGATCGAGTATAACAAAGTCCATTGAACGATTATAACAAAGGCCACTGATCAAGTATAACAAAGCCCCTGATCGTGTATAACAAATCCCCCTCATCGAGTATAACAAAGTCCCCTGATCAAGTATAACAAAGTCCCCTGAACGAGTATAACAAAGTCCCCTGATCGAGTGTAACAAATTCCCCTCACCGAGTATAACAAAGTTCCCTGATCGAGTATAACAAAGCCCCCTCATAGAGTATAACAATGTCCCCTGATCGAGTATAGCAAAGTCCCCTCATCGGGTATAACAAAGAACCCTGGTCGAGTATAACAAAGTCCCCAGATGGAGTATAACAAAGGCCCCTGATCGAGTATAACAAAGGCCCCTGATCGAGTATAACAACGTCCCTGATCGAGTGTAACAAAGTCCGCTGATCGAGTATAACAAAGTCCCCTCATCGAGTATAACAAAGTCCCCTGGTCGAGTATAACAAAGGCCCCTCATCGAATTTAATAGAGGCCCCTCATTGAGTATAACAAAGTCCCCTGGTCGAGTATAACAAACTCACCTGGTCGAGTATAACAAAGTCCCTTGATCGAGTATAACAAAGTCCCCTGATCGAGTATAACAAAGGCCCCTGATCGAGTTTAACAAAGGCCCCTGATCGAGTATAACAAACTTCCCTGATCGAGTATAACAAAGTCCCCTGATAGAGTATAACAAAGTCCCCTGATCGATTATAACTATGGCCCCTGATCGAGTTTAACAAAGGCCCCTGATCGAGTGTAACAAAGTCCCCTGGTCGAGTATAACAAAGGTACCTCATAGAGTTTAACAAAGGCCCGTCATCGAGTATAACAAAGTCCCCTGGTCGAGTATAACAAACTCCCCTGGTCAAGTATAACAAAGAACCCTGGTTGAGTATAACAAAGTCCCCTGATCGAGTATAACAAAGGCCCCTAATCGAGTATAACAAAGGCCCCTCATTGAGTATAACAAAGTCTCCTGATCGAATATAACAAAGTCCGCTGATCGAGTATACCAAAGTACCCTGATCGAGTATAACAAAGTCCCCTGATCGAGTACAACAAAGGCCCATGATCAAGTTTAACAAAGGCCCCTGATCGAGTATAGCAAAGTCCCCTGGTCGAGTATAACAAACTCCCCTGGTCGATTATAACAAAGTCCCCTTATCGAGTATAACAAAGTCCCCTGATCGAGTATAACAAAGTCCCCTGAACGATTATAACAAAGTCCCCTGGTCGAGTATAACAAAGGTCCCTCATAGAGTTTAACAAAAGCCCGTCATCGAGTATAACAAATTCTCCTGATCGAGTATAACAAAGTCCGCTGATCGAGTATAACAAAGTCCCCTGATCGAGTATAACAAAGTCCCCTGATCGAGTATAACAAAGGCCCCTCATCAAGTTTAAGAAAGGCCCCAAATAGAGTATAGCAAAGTCCCCTGGTCGAGTATAACAAACTCCCTTGGTCGATTTTAACAAAGTCCCCTGATCGAGTATAACAAAGTTCCCTAATCGAGTATAACAAAGCCCTGATCGAGTATAACTTCGATATATAACAAAGTCCGCTGATCGAGTATAACAAAGTCCCCTGATCGAGTATAACAAAGTCCCTGATCGAGTATATAACTATGGCCCTGATCGAGTCCCGAAGGCCCCTGATCTAGGTGTAAGAAAGTCCCTGGTCGAGAGCAAAGGTCCTCATCGAGTTTAACAAAAGGCCCTCATCGAAAGTATAACAAAGTCCCCTGGTCGAGTATAACAAACTCCCCGGTCGCGGCAACAAAGAACCCTGCTGAGTATAACAAAGTCCCCTGATCGAGTATAACAGCGTCTCTTATCGAGTATAACAAAGGCCCCTCATCGAGTATAACAGTTCCCTTGATCGAGTATAACAAAATCCGCTGATCGAAAGTAGGCAACAAAGTCCTGATCGAAAAGTACCATGGCCCCTGGGATCGAGTTTAACAAAGGCCCTGATCGAGTGTAACAAAGTCCTCTGGTCGAAAGTATAACAAAGGTCCTCATCGAGTTTAACAAAGGCCCCTCATCGAGTATAACAAAGACCCCTGGTCGATTATAACAAAGTCCCCTAGTCAAGTATAACAAACAACCCTGGTTGAGTATAACAAAGTCCCCTGATCGAGTATAACAGAGGCCCCTGATCGAGTATAACAAAGGCCCCTCATCGAGTATAACAAAGTCTCCTGATCGAGTATAAAAAAGCCCGCTGATCGAGTATAACAAAGTCCCCTGGTCGAGTATAACAAAGTCCCCTGATCGAGTATAACAAAGTCCCTTAAACGATTATAACAAAGGCCACTGATCAAGTATAACAAAGCCCCTGATCGTGTATAACAAAGCCCCCTCATCGAGTATAACAAAGTCCCCTGATCAAGTATAACAAAGTCCCCTGAACGAGTATAACAAAGTCCCCTAATCGAGTGTAACAAAGTCCCCTCACCGAGTTTAACAAAGTTCCCTGATCGAGTATAACAAAGCCCCCCTCATAGTGTATAACAATGTCCCCTGATCGAGTATAGCAAATTCCCCTGATCGGGTATAACAAAGAACCCTGGTCGAGTATAACAAAGTCCCCTGATGGAGTATAACAAAGGCCCCTGAACGAATACAACAAAGGCCCCTCATCGAGTATAACAAAGTCCGCTGATCGAGTATAACAAAGTCCCCTGATCGAGTATAACAAAGTCTCCTGATCGAGTATAACAAAGGCCCCAAATCGAGTTTAACAAAGGCCCCTGATCGAGTATAACAAAGTCCTCTGGTTGAGTATAATAAAGGCCCCTCATCGAGTTTAACAAAGGCCCCTCATTGAGTATAACAAAGTCCTTTGGTCGAGTATAACAAACTCACCTGGTCGAGTATAACAAAGTCCCCTGATCGAGTATAACAAAGTTCCCTGATCGAGTATAACAAAGGCCCCTTTTCGAGTTTAACAAAGGCCCCTGATCGAGTATATCAAAGTCCCCTGGTCGAGTATAACAAACTCCCCTGATCGAGTATAACAAAGTCCCATGATAGAGTATAACAAAGTCCCCTGATCGAGTATAACTATGGCCCCTGATCGAGTTTAACAAAGGTCCCTGATCGAGTGTAACAAAGTCCCCTGGTCGAGTATAACAAAGGTCCCTCATAGAGTTTAACAAAGGCCCGTCATCGAGTATAACAAAGTCCCCTGGTCGAGTATAACAAACTCTCCTGGTCAAGTATAACAAAGAACCCTGGTTGAGTATAACAAAGTCCCCTGATCGAGTATAACAAAGAGCCCTGATCGAGTAAAACAAAGGCCCCTCATCGAGTATAACAAAGTCTCCTGATCGAGTATAACAAAGTCCGCTGATCGAGTATAACAAAGTCCCCTGATCGAGTATAACAGTCCCCTGATCGAGTATACCGGGGAAAGTTCCCTGATCGAGTATAACAAAGGCCCCTGATCGAGTTTAACAAAGGCCCCTGATCGAGTATAACAAAGTCCCCTGGTCGAGTATAACAAACTCCCCTGATCGAGTAAAACAAAGTCCCATGATAGAGTATAACAAAGTCCCCTGATCGGGTATAACAAAGTCCCCTGACCGAGTATAACAAAGTCCCCTGAACGATTATAACAAAATCCCCTGGTCGAGTATAACAAAGGTCCCTCATAGAGTTTAACAATGGCCAGTCATCGAGTATAACAAAGTCTCCTGATCGAGTATAACAAAGTCCGCTGATCGAGTATAACAAAGTCCCCTGATCGAGTATAACAAAGTCCCCTGATCGTATATAACAAAGGCCCCTGATCAAGTTTAACAAAGGCCCCTCATCGAGTATAACAAAGTCTCCTGATGGAGTATAACAAAATCCGGTGATCAAATATAACAAAGTCCCCTGATCGAGTATAACAAAGTCCCCTGATCGAGTATGACAAAGTCCCCTGATCGAGTATGACAAAGTCCCCTGAACGATTATAACAAAGTTCCCTGGTCGAGTATAAAAAAGGTCCCTCATAGAGCTTAACAAAGGCCCGTCATCGAGTATAACAAAGTCTCCTGATCGAGTATAGCAAAGTCCCCTGGTCGAGTATAACAAACTCCCCTGGTCGATTATAACAAAGTCCCCTGATCGAGTATAACAAAGTTCCCTAATCGAGTATTACAAAGCCCCCTGATCGAGTATAACAAAGTCCCCTGATAGAGTATAACAAAGTCCCCTGATCGAGTATAACAATGGCCCCTGATCGAGTTTAACAAAGTCCCCTGGTCGAGTATAACAAAGGCCCCTCATCGAGTTTAACAAAGGCCCCTCATCGAGTATAACAAAGACCCTGGTCGAGTATATCAAACTCCCCTGGTCGAGTATAACAATATCCTCTGATCGAGTATAACAATGTCCCCTTATCGAGTATAACAAAGTCCCTTGAACGATTATAACAAAGGCCCCTGATCAAGTATAACAAAGCCCCCTGATCGTGTATAACAAAGCCCCCTCATCGAGTATAACAAAGTCCCCTAATCAAGTAAAACAAAGTCCCCTGAACGAGTATAACAAAGCCCCCCTCATAGAGTATAACAATGTCCCCTGATCGAGTATAGAAAGTCCCCTGATCGGGTATAACAAAGGCCCCTCATCGAGTATAACAAAGTCCGCTGATCGAGTATAACAAAGTCCCCTGATCGAGTATAACAAAGAACCCTAGTCGAGTATAACAAAGTCCCCTCATGGAGTATAACAAAGGTCCGTGATCGAGTATAACAAAGGCCCCTGATCGAGTATAACAACGTCCCCTGATCGAGCATAACAAAGTCCGCTGATCGAGTATAACAAAGTCCCCTGATCGAGTATAAGAAAGTCCCCTGATCGAGTATAACAAAGTCCCCTGATCGAGTTTAACAAAAGCCCCTGATCGAGTATAACAAAGATCCCTGGTCGAGTATAACAAAGGCCCCTCATCGAGTTTAACAAAGGCCCCTCTTTGAGTATAACAAAGTCCCCTAGTTGAGTATAACAAACTCACCTGGTCGAGTATACCAACGTCCCCTGATCGAGTATAACAAAGTCCCCTGATCGAGTATAACTATGGCCCCTGATCGAGTTTAACAAAGGCCCCTGATCTAGTGTAAGAAAGTCCCCTGGTCGAGTATAACAAAGGTCCCTCATCGAGTTTAACAAGGCCCCTCATCGGGTATAACAAAGTCACCTAGTCGAGTATAACAAACTCCCCTGGTCAAGTATAACAAAGAACCCTGGTTGAGTATAACAAAGTCCCCTGATCGAGTATAACAAAGGCCCCTCATCAAGTATAACAAAGTCTCCTGATCGAGTATAACAAAATCCGCTGATCGAGTATAACAAAGTCCCCTGATCGAGTATAACTATGGCCCCTGATCGAGTTTAACAAAGGCCCCTGATCGAGTGTAACAAAGTCCCCTGGTCAAGTATAACAAAGGTCCCTCATTGAGTTTATCAAAGGCCCCTCATCGAGTTTAACAAAGGCCCCTCATCGAATATAACAAAGTCCCCTGGTCGAGTATATCAAACTCCCCTGGTCGAGTATAACAAACTCACCTGGTTGAGTATAACAAAGTCCCCTGATCGAGTATAACAAAGGCCCCTAATCGAGTATAACAAAGGCCCCTCATTGAGTATAACAAAGTCTCCTGATCGAATATAACAAAGTCCGCTGATCGAGTATACCAAAGTACCCTGATCGAGTATAATAAAGTCCCCTGATCGAGTACAACAAAGGCCCATGATCAAGTTTAACAAAGGCCCCTGATCGAGTATAGCAAAGTCCCCTGGTCGAGTATAACAAACTCCCCTGGTCGATTATAACAAAGTCCCCTTATCGAGTATAACAAAGTCCCCTGATCGAGTATAACAAAGTCCCCTGAACGATTATAACAAAGTCCCCTGGTCGAGTATAACAAAGGTCCCTCATAGAGTTTAACAAAGGCGCGTCATCGAGTATAACAAAGTCTCCTGGTCGAGTATAACAAAGTCCGCTGATCGAGTATAACAAAGTCCCCTGATCGCGTATAACAAAGTCCCCTGATCGAGTATAACAAAGGCCCCTCATCAAGTTTAAGAAAGGCCCCTAATCGAGTATAGCAAAGTCCCCTGGTCGAGCATAACAAACTCCCTTGGTCGATTATAACAAAGTCCCCTGATCGAGTATAACAAAGTTCCCTAATCGAGTATAACAAAGCCCCCTGATCGAGTATAACAAAGTCCCCTGATAGAGTATAACAAAGTCCCCTGATCGAGTATAACAATGGCCCCTCATCGAGTTTAACAAAAGCCCCTAATCGAGTATAACAATGGCCCCTGATCGAGTTTAACAAAGGCCCCTCATCGAGTATAACAAAGTCCCCTGGTCGAGTATATCAAATTCCCCTGGTCGAGTATAACAATATCCCCTGATCAAGTATAACAAAGTCCCCTGATCGAGTATAACAACGTCCCTTGAACGATTATAACAAAGGCCCCTGATCAAGTATAACAAAGCCCCCTGATCGTGTATAAAAAAGCCCCCTCATCGAGTATAACAAAGTCCCCTAATCAAGTATAACAAAGTCCCCTGAACGAGTATAACAAAGCCCCCCTCATAGAGTATAACACTGTCCCCTGATCGAGTATAGAAAGTCCCCTGATCGGGTATAACAAAGTTCCCTGATCGAGTATAACAAAGTCCGCTGATCGAGTATAACAAAGTCCCCTGATCGAGTATAACAAAGAACCCTGGTCGAGTATAACAATGTCCCCTCATGGAGTATAACAAAGGCCCGTGATCGAGTATAACAAAGGCCCCTGA
>NW_024725674.1:0-7651 GCF_018991925.1 Homarus americanus | reverse complement strand
CGGCCTCCTGCAGTATCCACTTTCTTATGTTCTTATGTTCTTATGTTCTTATATCACTACAGCGCGTTGCCGACATAGACAGCTGTCTGCATTTTTCAAGATGGCAAACAACCTTTGTTATTGCGAGGACGCAGTATCTCTCATGCAACAACTCTGCAAGTCTGAAACATACAAGACAGAGGATTGGAGGCTGTTTATAGCCTCAGGAAAAACTCTCTGAAAGCTGTTCTTTTACAATGGCAATCGGCTTCCATCTGTCCCCAATAGCACGCAACAAAAATGACTGAGAGCTATGAAACAATGAAAATTCTGTTGGCCGCTATAGAGTATGAGAAACACCAGTGGAAGATATGTGGCGATCTCAAAGTCATCAGTTTACTACTGGGCCTTCAAGTGGCAACACAAAAGCACATGTGCTTTTGTGCTTGTGGAACAGCAGAGCTGATGCAGAGCACTATGTGAGAAAGGATTGGCCGACAAGACCAAGAGATGCGCCTGGAAGGTTTAACTGTTAACACAAATCGCTTGTAGATCCAGAAAAGATATTTTTGCCTCCACTGCATCTAAAGCTCGGTTTGGCTAAAAATTTCATCAAAGCTATGGATCAATTCGGTGCTGGGACTCTATACTTATCTCAGAAACTAGGTGGTGTGGTTTCTGAAGCCAAGTTGAAAGCAGGTGTCTTGAATGGACCACAAATTCGTATACTAGTTAATGATAGCGAATTCACCAAAACATTGAACCCACTGGAGAAAAAAGCATGGGAATCATTTGTCAATGTGTCAAAGAATTTTCTTGGAAACTATCGTGCTGACAACTACAAAGAAATCGTAGCAACCATGCTTCAGAATTATCATGCATTGGGAGCAAGGATGTCCTTAATTGCATTTTTCACTCTCATATTGAATGTTTCCCAGGTAACCTTGGAGACGTTAGTGATGAACACGGCGAAAGATTTCATCAAGATATCGCCATAATGGAGAGCAGATATCAAGGACAATTCAGTCCTAACATGATGGGCGACTATTGCTGGACACTGCAACGAGAAGAGAGCAAGCTGTACAAGAGAAAGAGTAAAGTTCAGAAGCACTTTTAGAACTTCATATTTTGTCATTATAAAGGATTTGAACTTATGTTTTGGTACAATTTTTATGAGCTTATCTGTGATAGGTTTAAAATTGTATCTTGCATGACGCGATAATGTTACTATATTTACTATTTTTTATTCTTTAAGAAAGTAGGTCTGATGGTAGAATGAAACATCAATTAATATTCATTAATATGAAATTAGTCATGAAAGCACAGTCACATGAGATAATCTCATCTTTTGCACGACACTTGATGGAATATTAAATATTTGTACCTATTGATTTTTTATAAAACCTGGTCTGATAGAACAAAACAAATATCAGATTCGAATTCAGCAATATGAAATTAGTTGTGTGAGCATGATCTCATATGTGAACCATTTGTGTTGACCAGTGTTATGTTAGTTGTGTCGGTATTGGTAGTGATGGCATTGATGGTAGTGATGGTGATGATGGTAGTTGTGGCAGTAATGGTAGTGATAGTGATGATGATAGTTGTGGTGGTAATGGTAGTGTTGGTGATGATGGTAATTGTGGCGGTGATGGTAAAGATGGTGATGATGGTACTTGTGGCGGTAATGGTAGTGATGGTGATGATGGTAGAAGTGGCGGTGATGGTAATGATGGTGATTATGGTAGTTGTGTTGGTCATGTATTGATAGTGATGATGGTAGTTGTGGCAGTGATGGTAGTGATGGTGATGATGTAGTTGTGGCGGTGATGGTAGTGACGGTGTTGATGGTAGTTGTGGCGGTTGTGGTAGTGATGGTGATGATGGTAGTGTTGGTGATGTGGTTGTGGCGTGATGGTAGTGATGGTGATGATGGCGGTGATGGTAGTGATGGTGATGATGATAGTTGTGATGGTAGTTGTGGTGTTGATGGTAGTTATGGTAATGATGGTAGCTGTGGCGGTAATGGTAGTGATGGTGATGACGGTAGAATTGGCGGTGATGGTAGTGATGGCATTGATGGTAGTGATGGTGATGATGGTAGTTGTGGCAGTAATGGTAGTGATAGTGATGATGATAGTTGTGGTGGTAATGGTAGTGTTGGTGATGATGGTAATTGTGGCGGTGATGGTAAAGATGGTGATGATGGTACTTGTGGCGGTAATGGTAGTGATGGTGATGATGGTAGAAGTGGCGGTGATGGTAATGATGGTGATTATGGTGGTTGTGTTGGTCATGGTATTGATAGTGATGGTGGTAGTTGTGGCAGTAATGGTAGTGATGGTGATACACAAGAACACAAGAATGGAGGAAACTGCAGCGGGCCTATTGGCCCATACTGGGCAGTCCCGTTTACACCCAACCCCTATTGCTCATATGAGCATCCAACCTATGTTTGAAGCAATTCAGCGTATTCGAGTTAATGATGATATTTGGTAACTTGTTCCATTCATCCACTACTCTGTTTGCAAACCAGTGTTTACCTATTTCACGCCTAAATCTAAATTTGTCTAATTTAAAACTATTGTTACGAGTTCGCTCCTGGTTGGATAGTTTGAGTACCTTTGTAATGTCCCCTTTGTTTAGCCCTGCCTTCCACTTATACACCTCTATTAGGTCGCCCCTCGCTCTACGTCTCTCAAGGGAGTGAAAATTAAGATGCTTTAACCTGTCTCTATACTCAAGGTTCCTAATGCCCGGGATTAGTCTTGTCATTCTCTTCTGAATTCTTTCCAAGGATTCTATATCCATTCTGTAATAAGGTGACCAGAACTGAACTGCGTAATCCAGGTGTGGTCTCACAAGAGCAAGATACAGTTTTAGGATGACCTCGCTAGTCTTGTAACTAACACTCCTTTGTATGAACCCAAGTACTTTATTAGCCTTGTTACGAGCAAAAACACATTGTTTACTTGGCTTAAGGTTCCTACTTATCATTACTCCTAAATCTGTCTCGCAGTCGAATTTCTCTATGGCATCGTTGTTCATCTGGTATCTGGTTTCCCTGTTTACATCTCCTATACTGAGTACTTTACATTTGTCGAAGTTGAATTTCATCTGCCATTTTTCAGAACATTCGAAAAATTTGTTTAGATCTTCCTGTAGTTTTGCCGAGTCCTCGTCAGATTTGATAACACGTCCTATTTTAGTAGTTGTGGCTGTGATGGTAGTGATTGTGTTGATGGTAGTTGTGGCGGTTGTGGTAGTGATGGTGATGATGGTAGTGTTGGTGATGATGGTAGTTGTGGCGGTGATGGTAGTGATGGTGATGATGGTAGTTGTGGCGGTGATG
The DNA here is from genome assembly GCF_018991925.1 of Homarus americanus. Lineage (NCBI taxonomy): Eukaryota > Metazoa > Arthropoda > Malacostraca > Decapoda > Nephropidae > Homarus > Homarus americanus. The sequence continues at coordinate 4,320 of NW_024725674.1, read as the reverse complement.
GTAGTGATGGTGATGATGATAGTTGTGTTGGTGATGGTAGTTATTATGATGGTAAAGATGGTAGTTTTGGCGGTGTGGTAGTGATGGTAGTTTTGGCGGTGTGGTAGTGATGGTAATGATGGTAGTTGTGGCGGTGATGGTATTGATGGTGATGATGGTAGTGATGGTGATGATGATAATTGTGGCGGTGATGGTAGTGATGGTGATGATGGTTCTTGTGGCGGTAATGGTAGTGATGGTATGACGGTAGAAGTGGCGGTGATGGTAGTGATGGTGATGATGGTTCTTGTGGCGATAATGGTAGTGATGGTGATGACGGTAAAAGTGGCGGTGATGGTAGTGATGGTGATGATGGTAGAAGTGGCGGTGATGGTAGTGAGGGTGATTATGTTAGTTGTGTCGGTATTGGTAGTGATGGTGACTATGGTAGTTGTGTCGGTGATGGTAGTGATGGTATTGATGGTAGTGATGGTGATGATGGTAGTTGTGGCAGTGATGGTAGTGATGGTGATGATGATAGTTGTGGTGGTAACGGTAGTGATGGTGATGATGGTAATTGTGGCGGTGTTGGTAGTGATGGTGATGATGGTAGAAGTGGAGGTGATGGTAATGATGGTGATTATGGTAGTTGTGTTGGTCATGGTAGTGATAGTGATGATGGTAGTTGTGGCAGTAGTGGTAGTGATGGTGATGATGTAGTTGTGGTGGTGATGATAGTAATGGCCATGATGGTAGTTGTGGTGTTGATGGTAGTTATGGTTATGATGGTAGCTGTGGCGGTCGTGGTAGTGATGGTGATGATGGTAGTTGTGGCGGTGATGGAAGTGATGGTGATGATGATAGTTGTGGTGGTGATGATAGTGATGGTCATGATGGTAGTTGTGGTGTTGATGGTAGTTATGGTGATGATGGTAGCTTGGCAGGTCGTGGTAGTGATGGTGATGATGGTAGTTGTGGCGGTGATGGTAGTGATTGGTGATTATGGTAGTTGTGGCGGTGATGGTAGTTATCATGATGGTAATTGATCGTGCTTGTGGCAGTCATGTGGTAGTGATGGTGATGATGTTAGTGATGGTGATGATGGTAGTTGTGGCGGTGATGGAAGTGATGGTGATGATGATAGTTGTGGTGGTGATGATAGTGATGGTCATGATGGTAGTTGTGGTGTTGATGGTAGTTATGGTGATGATGGTAGCTGTGGCGGTCGTGGTAGTGATGGTGATGATGGTAGTTGTGGCGGTGATGGTAGTGATTGGTGATTATGGTAGTTGTGGCGGTGATGGTAGTTATCATGATGGTAATGATCGTACTTGTGGCAGTCATGGTAGTGATGGTGATGATGGTAGTTGTGGAGGTAATTGCAGATATTTTGATGGTAATGATGGTAGTTGTGACGGTGATGGTAGTGATATTGATGATGTTAGTTGTAGTGATGAAGGTAGTGATGGTGATGATGGTAGTTGTGGCGGTGATGGTAGTTATTATGATGGTGATCATGGTAGTTGTGGTGGTGATGGTAATGATGGTAGCTCTGTCGGTGATGGTAGTGATGGTGATGATGGTAGTTGCGTTGGTCATGGTAGTGATAGTGATGATGGTAGTTGTGGCAGTAATGGTAGTGATGGTGATGATGTAGTTGTGGCGGTGATGGTAGTGATTGTGTTGATGGTAGTTGTGGCGGTTGTGGTAGTGATGGTGATGATGGTAGTGTTGGTGATGATGGTAGTTGTGGCGGTGATGGTAGTGATGGTGATGAAGTGGTGGTTGTGGCGGTGATGGTAGGTGGTGATGATGATAGATTGTGGTGTTGATGGTAGTTATTTGCCCGGTGGTGATGATGGTGGTTTGGCGGTGTGGTATTGATGGTAATGATGGTGATTGTGGCGGTAGTGGTGGTGATGTGTTGTTGATTGCGGTGGTGATGCTAGTGATGTTGATGGCGGTAGCTGTGGCGGTCGTGATGGTGATGGTGATGATGGTGGTTGGCGGCGATTGATGGTAGTGATGGTGATTATAGTGGTTGTGGCGGTGATGGTGGTTATTATGATGATGATGGTGGTTTTTGGCGGTGTGTGGTGGTGATGGTAATGATGGTGGTTGTGGCGGTGATGGTGGTGATGGTGATGATGTTGGTTGTGGCGGTGATGGTAGTGATGGTAATGATGGTAGTTGTGGCGGTGATGGTAGTGATGGTGATGATGGTAGTTGTGGCGGTTGTGGTAGTTATGGTAATGATTTTAGTTGTGTTGGCGATGGTAGTGATGGTGTTGATTGGTAGTTGTGGCGCTAATGGTAGTGATGGTGATGATGGTAGTTATGTCGGTGATGGTAGTGATGGAGATGATGGTAGTTGTGGAGGTAATGGCAGTTATTTTGATGGTAATGATGGTAGTTGTAGCGATGATGGTAGTTATTATGATGGTAATGATAGTAGTTGTGGCGGTGATGGTAGTTATTAAGATGTTAATGATGGTAGTTATGGCGGTGATGGTTGTTGTGGCGGTTGTGATAGTGATGATGTTGATGGTAGTTGTGGCGGTGATGGTAGTTATTAAGATGTTAATGATGGTGATGATGGTAGTTGTGGCGGAGATGGTAGTAAACAATGATGGTAATGATTTTAGTTGTGACGGTGATGGTAGTGATGGTGATGATGTTAGTTGTAGTGGTGAAAGTAGTGATGGTGATGATGGTGGTTGTGGTGGTGATGGTAGTTATTATGATGGTGATCATGGTAGTTGTGGTGATGATGGTGATGATGGTAGCTGTGTCGGTGATGGTAATGATGGTGATGATGGTTGTTGTGGCGGTGATGGTAGTGATGGTGATGATGGTAGTGTTGGTGGTAATGGTAGTTATGGCGATGATGGTACTGATGGTGATGATGGTAGTGTGGCGGTGATGGTAGTTATTATGATGGTAATGATCGCATGTCACAGGCCATGGTAGTGATGGTGGGATGGTAGTTATTATGATGGTGATCATGGTAGTTGTGGTGATGATGGTGATGATGGTAGCTGTGTCGGTGATGGTAATGATGGTGATGATGGTAGTTATGGCGGTGATCGTCGTGATGTTGATTAAGAAATGGGATAATGGTTGTGTCGGTGATGGTAATGATGGTGATGATGGTGGTTGGGCGGTGATGGATGATGGTGATGATGATATTGTGTGGTGATGATGTGATGGTCATGATGGTAGTTGTGGTGGTGATGGTAGTGATGGTGATGATGGCTGTGGCGTCGGTAGTGATGGTGATGATGGTAGTTGTGGCGTGATAGTAGTGATGGTGATTATGGTAGTTGTCGCAGTGATGGTAGTTATTATGATGGTATTGATGGTAGTTTGGCGGTGTGATTGTGATGGTAATGATGGTAGTTGTGGCGCTAATGGTAGTATTGGTGATGATGGTAGTTATGTCGGTGATGGTAGTGATGGAGATGATGGTAGTTGTGAGGTAATGGCAGTTATTTTGATGTTAATGATAGTAGTTGTGGCGGTGATGGTAGTTATTAAGTTGTTAATGATGGTAGTTATGGCGGTGATGGTGGTTGTGGCGGTTGTGGTAGTGATGATGTTGATGGTGAGTTGTGGCGGTGATTGTAGTTATTAAGATGTTAATGATGGTGATGATGGTAGGCTGTGAGATGGTAGTTACTATGATGGTAATGATGGTACTTGTGACGGTGATGGTAGTGATAGTGATGATGTTGGTTGTAGTGGTGAAGGTAGTGATGGTGATGATGGTAGTTGTGGCGGTGATGGTGAGTTATTATGATGGTGATCATGGTAGTTGTGGTGGTGAGGGTGATGATGGTAGCTGTGTCGGTGATGGTAGTGATGGTGATGATGGTAGTTGTGGCGGTGATTTTAGTGATGGTGATGATGGTAGTGTTGGTGGTAATGGTAGTTATGGCGGTGATGGTAGTGATGGCGATGATGGTAGTTGTGGCGGTGATGGTAGTGATGGTGATGATGGTAGTGATGGTGATAATGGTAGTTATGGAGGTGATGGTAGTGATGGTGTTGATGTTAATTGTGGCGGTGATGGTAGTGATGGTGATGATGGAGGTTGTGGCGGTGATGGTAGTGATGGTGATGATGGTAGTTGTGGCGGTGATGGTAGTTATTATGTTGGTAATGATCGTACTTGTCACAGTCATGGTAGTGATGGTGATGATGGCAGTGATGGTGATGATGGTGTTGTGGTGGTGATCGTTGTGATGTTGATTATGGTAGTGATGGTGATAATGGTAGTTATGGAGGTGATGGTAGTGATGGTGATGATGGTTGTTGTGGCGGTGATGGTAGTGATGGTAA
>NW_024725673.1:0-59207 GCF_018991925.1 Homarus americanus | reverse complement strand
TTTCATTAATGTCAACTTCAAATTGTCTTTGTGTGTCTGCTTCTCTGTCTGTCTGTCTGTCTGCTCTTCTCTGTCTGTCTGTCTGTCTGCTTCTCTGTCTGTCTGTCTGTCTGTCTGCTTCTCTGTCTGTCTGCTTCTCTGTCTGCTTCTCTGTCTGTCTGCTTCTCTGTCTGCTTCTCTGTCTGTCTGTCTGTCTAGGTATTTGTCTGTCTGTCTATCTGTCTGTTTCTTGCCCGTCTATTTTCAGGTTGTTAAGGTTATGACGGTTGTTAGTGAAGTTGTTATGTAGGTGGTGGTGGTGAATACAAGTGTTATTTCTTAAAGGTTGTTAAGGTTATGACGGTTGTTAGTGAAGTTGTTATGTAGGTGGTGGTGGTGAATACAAGTGTTATTTCTTAAAGGTTGTTAGGGTTATGATGTTAGTGAAGTTGTTATGTAGGTGGTAGTGAATACAAGTGTTATTTCTTTAAGGTTGTTAAGGTTATGGCGGTTGTTAGTGAAGTTGTTATGTAGGTGGTAGTGGTGAATACAAGTGTTATTTCTTAAGGTTGTTAAGGTTATGACGGTTGTTAGTGAAGTTGTTATGTAGGTGGTAGTGGTGAATACAAGTGTTATTTCTTAAAGGTTGTTAAGGTTATGACGGTTGTTAGTGAAGTTGTTATATGTAGGTGGTAGTGGTGAATACAAGTGTTATTTCTTAAAGGTTGTTAAGGTTATGACGGTTGTTAGTGAAGTTGTTATGTAGGTGGTAGTGGTGAATACAAGTGTTATTTCTTAAAGGTTGTTAAGGTTATGACGGTTGTTAGTGAAGTTGTTATGTAGGTGGTAGTGGTGAATACAAGTGTTATTTCTTAAAGGTTGTTAAGGTTATGACGGTTGTTAGTGAAGTTGTTATGTAGGTGGTAGTGGTGAATACAAGTGTTATTTCTTAAAGGTTGTTAAGGTTATGACGGTTGTTAGTGAAGTTGTTATGTAGGTGGTAGTGGTGAATACAAGTGTTATTTCTTAAAGGTTGTTAAGGTTATGACGGTTGTTAGTGAAGTTGTTATGTAGGTGGTAGTGGTGAATACAAGGTGTTATTTCTTAAAGGTTGTTAAGGATGACGGTTGTTGAAGTTGTTATGTAGGTGGTAGTGGTGAATACAAGTGTTATTTCTTAAAGGTTGTTAGGTTATGACGGTTGTTAGTGAAGTTGTTATGTAGGTGGTAGTGGTGAATAAGTGTTATTTCTTAAAGGTTGTTAAGGTTATGACGGTTGTTAGTGAAGTTATGTAGGTGGTAGTGGTGAATACAAGTGTTATTTCTTAAAGGTTGTTAAGGTTATGACGGTTGTTAGTGAGGTTGTTATGTAGGTGGTAGTGGTGAATACAAGTGTTATTTCTTAAAGGTTGTTAAGGTTATGACGGTTGTTAGTGAAGTTGTTATGTAGGTGGTAGTGGTGAATACAAGTGTTATTTCTTAAAGGTTGTTAAGGTTATGACGGTTGTTAGTGAAGTTGTTATGTAGGTGGTAGTGGTGGTACACGTTGGCGGGGCTTCCTAGCAAGTGTTACCGCCCTCCTCCCCTCCCTGCCTCCCTCCCTCTGCCATTGATTTTGTTCATGGATGCTCCGGCAAATTTCCTCTCATAAGTTTCCCTCGTTATGCTGTGATGGTGAAATAGTTTTGTTTCATTACTCGCCTCGCACGTTTCACCCTCGTTAATATTTCTGTTGGTTATAATTAAATATTCTGCCACCCGTACAGTGTTTGGTGGCTATTATAAGAGCAATATTTACGTTCTGGCAACTGTTTCCCTCACCGTTAAGATATCTGCATATTTCACCACGTTAAGTATTATTAAACGTCGGTATATAAGTCTGGGTGGTTCAGTATTGTTAGTATTATACCCAGACGACCATTAAACCACAGACACTGACTCATACACGTGTATTAAGGTAGACGAACCTGGAGGAGGTGGTGAAGAGGCCGCCAGGGGAGGGAGGTGTTGTCGGCGTGAGAGACGGTGAGCGTTACAGTGTTTGGGCGGCTGTGATGCTGTGTGGTGGTGAGTCACTAGTGGGCCTTCGTCTGTCGTGTTGTGACTGGAGGCTGTAGCTACTGTACCTCCTCCAGTGAATTAATAATAACAATATCATGGTGGTAATAATAGTGGCGCTTATATCTGGAGATAATAAAAGGGAAGAATATTGGCCAACACTTGTGTGAGCCACGTTGGTCGTGTTGTCGCACTCATGCTGGTATTGGCCGCTCTACCTGACGTGTCCAGCACAAACTATGCAAAAACCGCGCCACTGCTGCAGTAATTACCTCGTTCACGTGAATTTCTTGTACATAGCAAATGTTGTACAGATGAAAGGGCCGCAGTAGTGAGGTATTTAGTGCACTTTAACCTAATTTAATGAATCTAACAGGTAGGTACCTTGATGCTGGGGATAACACCGTTATTTAGTGTATGTACCGTCAAGTAACGTGTGTTGGGGGGGTTTATATCGGTATTTTTATCTTTTAGTTATTAATGAAGACTGTAAATAAATTTGCATCTTGTAAATTCAGAGAACTGGCAGACATACAGTAGTTAAGTGAAGGAAAGTTCCTTGTACACACTGTGATGCTCCGAACAACCCTTGGGTGGACCTGGACTACCATGGTGGTGGAGTAGCCCTGTAGTTGGTGAATGATGGTGGAACATCCTTTGGGTGGACTACCATGGTGGTGGAGTAGCCCTGTAGTTGGTGAATGATGGTGGAACAACCTTTGGGTGGACTACCATGGTGTGGAGTAGCTGTAGTTGGTGAATGATGGTGGAACAACCTTTGGGTGGACTACCATGGTGGTGAAATAGCCCTGTAGTTGGTGAATGATGGTGGAACAACCTTTGGGTGGACTACCATGGTGGTGAAGTAGCCCTCTAGCTGGTGAATGATGGTGGAACAACCTTTGAGTGGACTACCATGGTGGTGGAGTAGCGCTGTAGTTGGTGAATGATGGTGGAACAACCTTTGGGTGGACTACCATGGTGGTGATAGCCTGTGGTGAATGATGGTGGAACAACCTTTGGGTGGACTACCATGGTGGTGAAGTAGCCCTGTAGTTGGTGAATGATGGTGGAACAACCCTTGGGTGGACTACCATGGTGGTGGAAATAGCCCTGTAGTTGGTGAATGATGGTGGAACAACCCTTGGGTGGACTACCATGGTGGTGGAGTAGCCTTAGTTGGTGAATGATGGTGGAACAACCCTTGGGTGGACTACCATGGTGGTGGAGTAGCCCTCTAGCTGGTGAAGGCTGCCACAATGGAGCTTCTCCACCTGGACAACAATACCTGTATTTTTTTGCAACATTAAGACGCAATATCAATGACATACAATATCTTCACTACACATTGATTACGTCTTGTGTACCGTCGTCAAGTTCTTAAGACTTAGGACATAAGTTTAAACAATGTTGTTGATAAACCTTGAGAGTTTTAAACATTTATTTCAACAGAGTTTTGTTCAGTGCACAACTCAAGACGCTGTCAGCTAGTCATGATTCTTTGCATAATTATAGTTTATTCTTTATTAGTTTCTATAATCATCAGTTGTTTATATAACACGAATCTTCTACATGTGTGATTATAGAGCACCAGGAGGTATTATAGAGCACCGGCAGGTATTATAGAGCATCAGGAGGTATTATAGAGCATCAGGAGGTATTATAGAGCATCAGGAGTATTATAGAGCATCGGGAGGTATTATAGAGCACCGGCAGGTATTATAGAGCACCGGGAAGTATTATAGACATCAGGAGGTATTATAGAGCACCGGCAGGTATTATAGAGCACCGGGAGGTATTATAGAGCATCAGGAGGTATTATAGAGCATCAGGAGGTATTATAGAGCATCAGGAGGTATTATAGGCACCGGCAGGTATTATAGAGCATCAGAATATTATATAGGCATCAGGGGTATTATAGAGCACCGGGAGTATTATAGAAACCGGGAGGTATTATAGAGCATCAGGAGGTATTAGGCACCGGGAAGTATTATAGAGCATCAGGAGGTATTATAGAAACACCGGGAGGTATTATAGAGCATCAGGAGGTATTATAGAGCATCAGGAGGTATTATAGAGCATCAGGAGGTATTATAGAGCACCGGGAGGTATTATAGAGCATCAGGGAGGTATTATAGGGCACCGGGAGGTATTATAGAGCATCAGGTATTATAGAGAACCGGGCGGTATTATAGAGCATCAGGGAGGTATTATAGAGCACCGGGAGGTATTATAGAGAACCGGGCGGTATTATATAGAGAACCGGGCGGTATTATAGAGCATCGGAGGTATTATAGGCATCAGAGGTATTATAGGCACCGGCAGGTATTATAGAGAACCGGGCGGTATTATAAAGAACCGGGCGTATAGAGCATCAGGAGGTATAGAGCATCAGAATTATAGAGCACCCAGAAGGCATATATAGAGCATCAGGTATTATAGAGCATCAGGAGGTATTATAGGCATCAGGAGGTATTATAGAGCATCAGGAGGTATTACAGAGCACCAGAAGGTATTATAGAGCATCAGGAGGTATTATAGAAGCACCAGGGTATTATAGAGCATCAGGAGGCATTATAGGCATCAGGGCTATTATGAGCATCGGGGTATTATAGAGCATCAGAATTATAGAGCACCAGAAGGTGTATAGAGCATCAGGAGGTATTATAGAGGCATTAGGAGGTATTATAGAGCATCAGGAGGTATTATAGAGAACAGGACGTATTATAGGAGCATGGGGATATTATAGAGCACCAGAATTATTATAGAACATCAGGAGGTATTATAGAGACAAGGGCGGTATTATAGAGCACCGGCAGGTATTATAGAGAACAGGAGGTATTAAGAGCATCGGAGGTATTATATAGAGCACAGGAGAACATCAGAATTATTATAGAGCATCAGGAGGTATTATAGAGCATCAGGAGGTATTATAGAGCATCAGAAGTATTATAGAGCATCAGGAGGTATTATAGGCATCAGGAGGTATTATAGAGCATCAGGAGGTATTATAAAGCATCAGAAGGTATTATAGAGCATCAGGAGGTATTATAGAGCACCGGGAGGTATTATAGAGCATCAGAAGGTATTATAGAGCATGAGGAGGTATTATAGGGCACCGGGAAGTATTATAGAGCACCGGGAGGTATTATAGAGTGTTGAGGGATGATGGTGGAGGCCAATGCTGATTATACCAGTTAGGTTATCTAAGAGTATTATCCCACACGTAACTAAACAGTTTGTTAGCCTGTGTCTGTCTGTCCGAGTGAGTGTGTGTGTGTGTGTGTGTGTGTGTGTGTGTGTGTGTGTGTGTGTGTGTGTGTGTGTGTGTGTGTGTGTGTGTGTGTGTGTGTGTGTGATGAAGGTATACACATAATAATACCAACAGGCTGTGAAGTAATGGTCATATTCTATTCAACTCACCCCAAAAAACTATCTGTACTCTGGGTGATCGATGAGTTCCACAATGAACACTGTGACTCCTGTTGTCTCGGTGGGGTTGTCAGAATCCTTCGTCATTTGTGTCATATTGCACCATCCATTGTGTCACATTGTACCATCCATTGTGTCATATTGTACCATCCAATTTGTCATATTGTACCATCCAATGTGTCATATTGTACCACACAAAGTTTGTATAGATAGTTTTGGAGTGAATGTGCATTAATGGGTGCTAGGGAGGGTGGGGCGGTGTGGCGTGATGCGGGTCTATTGTAGTGTAAGAGTATGATGGGTGTGGCGTGATGCTGGTCTATTGGGCGGTGTGGCTTGATGCTGGTCTATTGTAGTGTAAGAGTATGATGGGTGTGGCGTGATGCTGGTCTATTGTAGTGTAAGTGTGGTGGGTGTGGCGTGCAGGTCTGTTGGGCGGGTGTGGCGTGATGCTGGTCTATTGTAGTGTAAGAGTGTGGTGGGTGTGGCGTGATGCTGGTCTGTATTGGGCGGTGTGGCGTGATGCTGGTCTATTGTAGTGGTATAAAATGGCAGTGATGGGTGTGGCTTGGTAGGTGCAGGTCTGTTGTAGTTGTGTGTAGTAGTGGGTGTGGCCGTGCGGGTCTGTTGGTGTGAGTGTGGTGGGTGTGGCGTGATGCGGGTCTGTTATGTGGTGTAGAGTGGTGTGGCGTGATGCGGGTCTGTTGTAGTGTGGAGTATGATGGGTGTGTGAGTGCAGTCTGTTGTTGTAGTGTAAGAGTGTGGTGGGTGTGTGGCGTGATGCGGGTCTATTGTAGTGTAAGTATGATAGGTACGTGCAGGTCTGTTGGCGTGATCTTGGTCTGTTGTAGTGTAAGTATGATGGGTGTGGCTTGATGCAGGTCTATTGGGCGGTGGCGTGATGCGGGTCTATTGTAGTGTAAGAGTATGATGGTGTGGCTGATGGGTCTATTGTAGTGTAAGAGTGTGGTGGGTGTGGCGTGATGCGTATTATGTGGATGATGGGTGTGGTTGATGGGTCTATTGTAGTGTAAGAGTGTGGTGGGTGTGGCGTGATGGTCTATTGTAGTGTAAGAGTATGATGGGTGTGGCTGATTTGGTCTATTGTGAAGTGGGTGTGGCGTGATGCGGGTCATTGTAGTGTAGGGGTGATATTGGGCGGTGTGGCGTGATGCGGGTCTATTGTAGTGTAAGAGTATGATGGGTGTGGCGTGATGCAGGTCTATTAGTGTAAGAGTGTGGTGGGTGTGGCGTGATGCGGGTCTATTGTAGTGTAGATGATGGGTGTGGCGTGATGCGGTCTATTGGGCGGTGTGGCGATGTGGTTATGGGTGTGGCGTGATGCTGGTCTATTGTAGTGTAAGAGTGTGGTGGGTGGGGTGATGCTGTCATAAGTGTAATGTGATGGTGTGCTGATGCGGTCATAGTGTAATGGGATGGGTGTGCGATGCTGGTCTATTGTAGTGTAAGAGGTGATGGTGTGCGTGATGCTGGTCTATTGTATGTAATATGATGGGTGTGGTGATGCTGGTCTATTGTGTGTAAGAGTATGATGGGTGTGGCGTGATGCTGGTCTATTGTAGTGTAAGAGTGTGGTGGGTGTGGCGGATGGTCTATTGTGGTAAGAGTGTGGTGGGTGTGGCGTGATGCTGGTCTATTGTAGTGTAAGAGTGTGATGGTGTGGCGATGCTGGCTCATTGTAGTGTAAGAGTGTGATGGGTGTGCGATGCTGGTCTATTGTATAAGAGTGTGGGTGTGGCGTGATGCTGGTCTATTGTAGTGTAAGAGTGTGATGGTGTGGCGTGATGCTGGTCTATTGTAGTGTAAGAGTGTGATGGGTGTGTGGCGTGATGCGGGTCTATTGTAGTGTAAGGTGTGTGATGGGTGTGGGGTGATGCTGGTCTATTATAGTGTAAGAGTGTGATGGGTGGCGTGATGCTGGTCTATTTGAGTGTAAGAGTGTGATGGTGTGATGCTGGTCTATTGTAGTGTAAGAGTGTGGTGGGTGGTGTGATGCTGGTCTATTGTGTGTGAGATGTGGTGGGTGGGCTTGATGCTTCATTATAGGTGTAAGAGTGTGGTGGGTGTGGCGTGATGCTGGTCTATTATAGTGTAAGAGTGTGATGGGTGTGGCGTGATGCTGGTCTATTGTAGTGTAAGAGTGTGATGGGTGTGGCGGATGGTCTATTATAGTGTAAGAGTATATGGTGTGGCGTGATGCTGGTCTACTGTGAAGAGTGTGGTGGGTGTGCGTGATGCTGGTCTATTGTAGTGTAAGAGATGATGGGTGTGGCTGACGTCTATTAGTGTAAGAGTTGTGGGTGTGGCGTGATGCTGGTCTATTGTAGTGTATGGAGTGGCGGATGCTGGTCTATTGTAGTGTAAGAGTGTGGTGGGTGGCGTGATGCTGGTCATTGTAGTGTAAGAGTGTGATGGGTGTGGCGTGATGCTGGTCTATTGTAGTGTAAGAGTGTGATGGGTGTGGCGATGCGGTCTATTGTAGTGTAAGAGTGTGATGGGTGGGCGGATGCTGGTCTATTGTAGTGTAGATGTGGTGGGTGGCGTGATGCTGGTCTATTGTAGTGTAAGAGTGTGATGGGTGTGGCGTGATGCTGGTCTATTATAGTGTAAGAGTGATGTGGTGTGGCGTGATGCTGGTCTATTGTAGTGTAAGAGTGTGATGGTGGGCGGATGCTGGTCTATTGTAGTGTAAGAGTGTGGTGGGTGTGGCGGTGAAGGTGAGGTGGGCGTGAGCTTGTAGTGTAAGATGGGTGGGTGGCGTGATGCTGGTCCATTATAGTGTAGATGTGATGGGTGTGTTGATGCTGTCTATTGTAGTGTAAGAGTGTGATGGTGTGGCTGATGCTGGTCTATTGTAGTGTAAGATGTGGTGGGTGTGGCGTGATGCTGGTCTATTATAGTGTAAGAGTGTGATGGGTGTGCGCGATGCTGGTCTATTGTAGTGTAAGAGTGTGGTGGGTGTGGCGTGACGTCTTCATTATAGTGTAGATGTGATGGGTGTGCGTGATGCTGGTCTATTGTAGTGTAAGAGTGTGGTGGTGTGGCGTGATGCTTTTAGTGTATGGTGGTGGCGTGAGTGTATTGTAGTGAAGATGTGATGGGTGTGGCGTGATGCTGGTCTATGCGTAAGAGGGTGGTGTGAGTTTGAGTGTATGGATGGTGTGGCGTGATGCTGGTCTATTATAGTGTAAGAGTGTGATGGGTGTGGCGTGATGCTGGTCTATTGTAGTGTAAGATGTGATGGGTGTGGCGTGATGCTGGTCTATTATAGTGTAAGAGTGTGGTGGGTGTGGCGTGATGCTGGTCTATTATAGTGTAGAGTGTGATGGGTGTGGCGTGATGCTGGTCTATTGTAGTGTAAGAGTGTGATGGGTGTGGCGTGATGCTGGTCTATTATAGTGTAAGAGTATGGGTGTGGTGTGATGCTGGTCTATTATAAGAGTGTGGTGGGTGTGCGGATGCTGGTCTATTATAGTGTAAGAGTATGATGGGTGTGGCGTGATGCTGGTCTATTGTAGTGTAAGAGTATGATGGGTGTGGCGTGATGCTGGTCTATTGTAGTGTAAGAGTGTGATGGGTGTGGCGTGATGCTGGTCTATTGTAGTGTAAGAGTATGATGGGTGTGGCGTGATGCTGGTCTATTGTAGTGTAAGAGTGTGATGGGTGTGGCGTGATGCTGGTCTATTGTAGTGTAAGAGTATGATGGGTGTGGCGTGATGCTGGTCTATTGTAGTGTAAGAGTGTGATGGGTGTGGCGTGATGCTGGTCTATTGTAGTGTAAGAGTATGATGGGTGTGGCGTGATGCTGGTCTATTGTAGTGTAAGAGTGTGATGGGTGTGGCGTGATGCTGGTCTATTGTAGTGTAAGAGTATGATGGGTGTGGCGTGATGCTGGTCTATTGTAGTGTAAGAGTGTGATGGGTGTGGCGTGATGCTGGTCTATTGTAGTGTAAGAGTATGATGGGTGTGGCGTGATGCTGGTCTATTGTAGTGTAAGGTGTGGTGGGTGTGGTGTGATGCTGGTCTGTTATAGTGTAGGTGTGATGGGTGTGTGATGCTGGTCTGTGTAGTGTGGAGTGTGGTGGGTGTGGTGTGATGCTGGTCTATTGTAGTGTAAGTGTGGTGGGTGTGGCGTGATGCCTGGTCTGTGAGTGTGGAAGTGTGATGGGTGTGTGTGTGTTGCGGTCCTATTGTAGTGTAAGAGTGTGATGGGTGTGGCGTGATGCTGGTCTGTTGTAGGTATGAAGTGTGGTGGGTGTGGTGTGATGCTGGTGTGGTGTAAGAGTGTGGTGGGTGTGGCGTGATGCTGGTCTGTGTAGTGTAGGTGTGATGGGTGTGGCAGTGCTGGTCTGTGTGGTGTAGGTGTGGTGGGTGTGTGTGCTGTGGTCTGTTGTGGTGTAAGAGTGTGATGGGTGTGGCCAGTGCTGGTCTATTGTGGTGTAAGAGTGTGGTGGGTGTGGCGTGATCTTGGGTCTGTTGTAGTGTAGAGTGTGATGGGTGTGGCGTGATGCTGGTCTGTTATAGTGTAAGAGTGTGGTGGGTGTGGCGTGATGGTCTATTGTGGGTGTAGGTGTGTGATGGGTGTGGCGTGATGCTGGTCTGTGTGGTGTAGAGTGTGATGGGTGTGGCGTGATGCTGGTCTGTTGTAGTGTGGAGTGTGGTGGGTGTGGCTTGGTGCTGGTCTGTGTGTGCAGAGTGTGATGGGTGTGTCGTGATGCTGGTGTGTGGTGTAAGAGTGTGATGGGTGTGGCGTGATGCTGGTCTGTTGTAGTGTAAGAGTGTGATGGGTGTGGTGTGATGCTGGTCTGTTATAGTGTAGAGTGTGGTGGGTGTGTGCAGGTCTGTTGTAGTGTGCAGAGTGTGATGGGTGTGTGGCGTGCAGTGTTGTAGTGTAAGAGTGTGATGGGTGTGGCGTGATGCTGGTCTATTGTAGTGTAAGAGTGTGATGGGTGTGGCGTGATGCTGGTCTATTATAGTGTAAGAGTGTGATGGGTGTGGCGTGATGCTGGTCTATTATAGTGTAAGAGTGTGATGGGTGTGGCGTGATGCTGGTCTATTATAGTGTAAGAGTGTGATGGGTGTGGCGTGATGCGGGTCCATTATAGTGTAAGAGTATGGTGGGTGTGGCGTGATGCGGGTCCGTTATAGTGTAAGAGTATGGTGGGTGTGGCGTGATGCGGGTCCGTTATAGTGTAAGAGTGTGATGGGTGTGGCGTGATGCTGGTCTATTGTAGTGTAAGGTGTGATGGGTGTGGCGTGATGCTGGTCTATTGTAGTGTAAGAGTGTGATGGGTGTGGCGTGATGCTGGTCTATTGTAGTGTAAGATGTGATGGGTGTGGCGTGATGCTGGTCTATTATAGTGTAAGAGTGTGATGGGTGTGGCGTGATGCTGGTCTATTGTGTGTAAGAGTGTGATGGGTGGCGTGATGCTGGTCTATTGTAGTGTAAGAGTGTGATGGGTGTGGCGTGATGCTGGTCTATTGTAGTGTAAGAGTGTGATGGTGTGGCGTGATGCTGGTCTATTGTAGTGTAAGAGTGTGGTGGGTGTGGCGATGCTGGTCTATTGTAGTGTAAGAGTGTGATGGGTGTGGCGTGACAGTCAGTGTAAGAGTGTGATGGGTGTGGCGTGATGCTGGTCTGTTGTAGTAAGAGGATGGGTGTGGCGATGGGTCTATTGTAGTGTAAGAGTGTGATGGGTGTGGGGATGCTGGTCTATGAGTAGGTAAGAGTGTGATGGGTGTGGCGTGATGCTGGTCTATTGTAGTGTAAGAGTGTGGTGGGTGTGGCGTGATGCTGGTCTATTGTAGTGTAAGAGTGATGGTGTGGCGTGATGCTGGTCTATTGTAGTGTAAGAGGTGGTGGGTGTGGCGTGATGCTGGTCTATTGTGTGTGTAAGAGTGTGATGGGTGTGGCGATGCGGTCTATTGTAGTGTAAGAGTGTGATGGGTGTGGCGTGATGCTGGTCTATTGTAGTGTAAGAGTGTGATGGGTGTGGCGTGATGCTGGCTCATTGTAGTGTAAGAGTGATGGTGGCGTGATGCTGGTCATTGTGTGTAAGAGTGTGATGGGTGTGGCGTGATGTGGTCTATTGTAGTGTAAGAGTGTGATGGGTGTGGCGTGATGCGGTCTATTGTAGTGTAAGAGTGTGATGGGTGTGGCGTGATGCTGGTCTTATTGTAGTGTAAGAGTGTGATGGGTGGCGTGATGCTGGTCTATTGTAGTGTAAGAGTGTGATGGGTGTGGCGTGATGCTGGTCTATTATAGTGTAAGAGTGTGATGGGTGTGGCGATGCTTTATTATGGTGTAAAGGTGGTGGGTGTGGCGTGATGCTGGTTTATAGTGTAAGAGTGTGATGTGGCGTGATGCTGGTCTATTGTAGTGTAAGAGTGTGATGGGTGGCGTGATGCTGGTCTATTGTAGTGTAAGAGTGTGATGGTGGCGATGCTGGTCGGTAAGAGTGATGGGTGTGGCGTGATGCGGGTCATAGTGTAAGAGTATGGTGGTGGCTGATGCTGGTCTATTGTAGTGTAAGAGTGTGATGGTGTGGCGTGATGCTGGTCTATTGTAAGATGATGTGCGATGGTCTATTGTAGTGTAAGAGTGTGATGGGTGTGTGGTGATGCTGGTCTTTGTAGTGGAGAGGTGTGGTGTGGCGTGATGCTGGTCTATTATAGTGTAAGAGTGTGATGGGTGTGGCGTGATGCTGGTCTATTGTAGTGTGTAAGAGTGTGATGGTGTGGCGTGATGCTGGTCTATTGTAGTGTAAGAGTGTGATGGGTGTGGCGGATGCCACTGTGTAGGTAAGAGTGTGATGGGTGTGGTGTGATGCTGGTCTATGTAGTGTAAGAGTGTGATGGCGTGATGCTGGTCTATTGTAGTGTAAGAGTGTGGGTGGTGATGCTGGTCTATTGTAGTGTGGTGTGATGGGTGTGGCGTGATGCTGGTCTATTGTAGTGTAAGAGTGTGATGGGTGGTGCGATGTGCTGGTCTATTGTAGTGTAAGAGTGTGGTGGGTGGCGTGAGGGTCTATTGTAGTGTAAGAGTGTGGTGGGTGTGGCGTGATGCGGGTCTATTGTAGTGTAAGAGTGTGATGGGTGTGGCGTGATGCTGGTCTATTGTAGTGTAAGAGTGTGATGGTGGCGTGATGCTGGTCTATTGTAGTGTAAGAGTGTGATGGGTGTGGCGTGATGCTGGTCTGTTGGTGTAAGAGTGTGATGGGTGTGGCGTGATGCTGGTCTATTATAGTGTAAGAGTGTGGTGGGTGTGGCGTGATGGCACTATAGTGTAAGAGTGTGATGGGTGTGGCGTGATGCTGGTCTATTGTAGTGTAAGAGTATGGTGGGTGTGGCGTGATGCGGTTCGTTATAGTGAGCATGGTGGCGTATGCGGTTCGTTGGTGTAAGAGTATGGTGGGTGTGGCGTGATGCGGGTCTGTTATAGTGTAAGAGTGTGTGTGTGAGAGTGTGGTGTGGCGTGATGCTGGTCTATTGTGTAAGAGATGGGGTGTGGTGATGCGGTCTGTTATAGTGTAAGAGTATGGTGGGTGGCGTGATGCGGGTTCATTATAGTGTAAGAGGTGGTGGGTGGCGTGATGCGGGTCTGTTATAGTGTAAGAGTATGGTGGGTGTGGCGTGATGCGGGTTCGTTATAGTGTAAGAGTATGGTGGGTGTGGCGTGATGCGGGTCTGTTATAGTGTAAGAGTATGGTGGGTGTGGCGTGATGCGGTCCGTTATAGTGTAAGAGTATGGTGGGTGTGGCGTGATGCGGGTTCGCTTATAGTGTAAGAGTATGGTGGGTGTGGCGTGATGCGGGTCTGTTATAGTGTAAGAGTATGGTGGGTGTGGCGTGATGCGGGTCCGTTATAGTGTAAGAGTATGGTGGTGTGGCGTGATGCGGGTTATGTTGGGTCAGCTTCAGGAACAACCCGCTACACTATCCTGGCCAAGGTAGGTCCAACACTTGGCCATCACAATCTGCTGATGGACATCTTTCTGGCCATCTGAATATTACCCTCCAAGTTGACTTCACCTGGCTAGTAAAATACCTTAATGCTATACAATAGAGGGGTGAGGTTAGGTTAGGGTAGGTTAGGTTAGGTAGGGGTAGGTAGGGTAGGTAGGTAGGTTACGTTAGGTTAGGTAGGTTAGGTAGGGTAGGTAGGGTAGGGTAGGGGAGGGTAGGGTAGGTTAGGGCAGTGCAGGTTGGTGAGATAGGGTGCAGGGTTAGCTAGGTCAGGGTAGGGCAGGTTACTTTAGGTTAGGCTAGGTTAGGTTAGGTTAGGGGGTAGGTTAGGTTAGGGTCAGGGTGGTAGGTTAGGTCAGGGTTAGGGTAGGGTAGGTAGGTTAGGTTAGTTAAGGAAGTTGAAATGATAAAAGGTAAAATAAGGTGGAGTGTTAATTATAAGGATTTTGTGGAGTTAATGGCGTGAAAAGTTCTCTAGGATGACACACACACACACACACACACACACACACACACACACACACACACACACACAGGTCAGAGATAATTTACTTTGGACTTGGACCACCTCACAGTGTAATAGTGTTGTGAGTAGTGTTGGCAGGTGTTGTCACTAGTGTTGGCAGGTGTTGTTATTAGTGTTGGCAGGTGTTGTTATTAGTGTTGGCAGGTGTTGTGGTGTTGGCAGGTGTTGTTATTAGTGTTGGCAGGTGTTGTCACTAGTGTTGGCAGGTGTTGTTATTAGTGTTGGCAGGTGTTGTTATTAGTGTTGGCAGGTGTTGTTAGTAGTGTTGGCAGGTGTTGTTAGTAGTGGCAGGTGTTGTTTTAGTGTTGGCAGGTGTTGTCAGTAGTGTTAGCAGGTGTTGTTATTAGTGTTGGCAGGTGTTGTTATTAGTGTTGGCAGGTGTTGTCACTAGTGTTGGCAGGTGTTGTTATTAGTGTTGGCAGGTGTTGTCAGTAGTGTTAGCAGGTGTTGTCACTAGTGTTGCCAGGTGTTGTCACTAGTGTTGCCAGGTGTTGTCACTAGTGTTGGCAGGTGTTGTTAGTAGTGTTGGCAGGTGTTGTTGTAGTGTTAGCAGGTGTTGTCACTAGTGTTGCCAGGTGTTGTTAGTAGTGTTGGGTGTTGTTGAGTGTTGGGTGTTGTTAGTAGTGTTGGCAGGTGTTGTTAGTAGTGTTGGCAGGTGTTGTTGTGGTGGTATGAGTGTTGTCACTAGTGTTGGCAGGTGTTGTCACTAGTGTTGGCAGGTGTTGTCACTAGTGTTGGCAGGTGTTGTTAGTAGTGTTGGCAGGTGTTGTCACTAGTGTTGGCAGGTGTTGTCAGGAGTGTTAGCAGGTGTTGTCACTAGTGTTGGCAGGGGGGCAGCACACACATGGTACATTATCGCAACTCACAGATGCAGACGAGGCGGCCACAATTGTTGGTGAACAATAAAATGTGTATATAGGGCATCCCGAGGCACTGTGAGGCATTGTGTGGCTTTCAGAGGCATTTTGTGGCATTCTGAGGCATTGTGTGGCATTCTGTGACATTGTGTGGCATCCCGAGGCATTGTGTGGCATTCTGAGGCATTGTGTGGCATTATGAGACATTTTGTATCCGAGGCATTGTGTGGCATTCTGAGGCATTGTGTGGCATTCTGAGGCATTGTGTGACATTCTGAGACATTGTGTGGCATTCTGAGGCATTGTGTGACATTCTGTGACATTGTGTGGCATTCTCAGGCATTGTGTGGCTTTCTGTGACATTGTGTGGCATTCTGTGACATTGTGTGGCATTGTATGACATTGTGTGGCATTCTGGGGCATTCTGAGGTGTGTGTGGCATTCTGAGGCATTGTGTGGCACTGAGGCATTGTGTGGCAATCTGAGGCATTGTGTGACATTGTGTGGCATTCTGAGGCGTTTTGTGGCTTTTGAGGCATTATGTGGCATTCGGAGGCATTGTGTGGCATTGTGTTGCATGTGTGGCATTGTGTGGCATTGTGAGGCATTGTGAGGCATTGTGTGGCATTCTGAGACATTGTGTGGCATTCTGGGGCATTGTGTGGCATTCTGGGCATTGTGGCATTCTGAGGCATTGTGGCATTGTGTGGCATTCTGAGGCGTGTGGCAGTGAGGCATTGTGGCATTGTGTGGCATTCTGAGACATTGAGTGGCATTGTGAGGCATTGTGTGGCATTGTGAGGCATTGTGTGGCATTCTGAGGCATTGTGTGATATTATGGGGCATTGTGTGGCATTGTGAGGCATTGTGAAGGCATTCTGGGGCATTGTGTGGTATTATGAGGCATTGTGTGGCATTCAACTGATCTCTCGTGGACAAAAGAATCCGAGGCGGTGGATTCCCGTGGGAAGGTACTTAGTGGTGAGCGTGGGAGAGTGGCAGACATGAGGGAGGAGAGTGAGACATGAGGGGAGGAGGTGGCAGACGTGAGGGAGGAGAGTGGCAGACGTGAGGGAGGAGAGTGGCAGACGTGAGGGAGGAGAGTGGCAGACGTGAGGGAGAGTGGCAGACGTGAGGGAGGAGAGTGGCAGACGTGAGGGGAGGAGAGTGGCAGACGTGAGGGAGGAGAGTGGCAGACGTGAGGGAGAGAGTGGCAGACGTGAGGGAGGAGAGTGGCAGACGTGAGGGAGAGAGTGGCAGACGTGAGGGAGGAGAGTGGCAGACGTGAGGGAGGAGAGTGGCAGACGTGAGGGAGGTGCAGACGTGAGGAGGTGGCAGACATGGTGGTATACCTGGAGTAGTGTTGAGGTACACCTGTAATTATGGCCTGGGAGTCACAGGTGGGCAGTCGTGTGGGAACCTGGTCACTTGTTGATGATAGTGGGGCCTCCTCCTCCTCCTCCTCCTCCTCCTCCTCCTCCTCCTCCTCCTCTCCTTCCTCCTCGTCTTCTTCCTCACCCTTTCCTCCTCCTCCTTCCCTTCCTCATCTTCCTCCTACTCCCTCTCCCTCCCCCTCCTCCTCAAGGACGTACAAGACGTATTTCAATGACGTTAATATTAACAGGACGTCACTATTGTGGAAACACCAAACACATAACCAAACACACCAAAACGTCTGTGAACAGCGATGCATTGTTTGTAAGTTAACAGCTGACGTCATGTTGTGGTTTAACAGCTGACGTCACTGTTGTGTAGAGTTAACACTGAGTCATTGTTGTAGAGTTAACAGCTGACGTCACTATTGTGGTAGAGTTAACAGCTGACGTCACTGTTGTGGTAGAGTTAACAGCTGACGTCATTGTTGTGGTAGAGTTAACAGCTGACGTCATTGTTGTGGTAGAGTTAACAGCTGACGTCATTGTTGTGGTAGGAGGTGGTGGCGAACGGAAGTCATGACGTCAATCACCCTCGAGGCTCCAAGGGTTGAGTGATCTGACACACACACACACACACACACACACACACACACACACACACACACACACACACACACACGTAAGCCTGAAGAGTCAATGGTTTATTTCATCAAGTTATTGGAGCTCAACAACTTGTCCTGAATACGAATTGCAACTTTCGACTTACACCAGGTACCTACTGTACTGCTAGGTGAACAGGGACTAATGGGGGCTAGGAAGTGTGTCCAAACAACTTCCACCGGCGGGAATCACAATGACATCTTAACGCCCTTAACTCATGAGACATAAGGCAAGCATTAACTAGCATGCTTCCCTGTTGGGCGCTGTAAACGCTTCTGCCTTCACCTTACACAAGGATGTAGGGAGTGCCCAATAAAACACACACACACACACACACACACACACACACACACACACACACACACACCTTCAGAAAATGGTCGTGAGGGGCCAGGTAGTGAGGGCCAGGTCGTGAGGGCCAGGTAGTGAGGGCCAGGTCGTGAGGGCCAGGTATTGAGGGCCAGGTAGTGAGGGGCCAGGTAGTGAGGGGCCAGGTAGTGAGGGCCAGGTAGTGAGGCCAGGTAGTGAGGGCCAGGTCGTGAGGGCCAGGTAGTGAGGGCCAGGTCGTGAGGGCCAGGTATTGAGGGCCAGGTATTGAGGGCCAGGTAGTGAGGGCCAGGTAGTGAGGGCCAGGTAGTGAGGGGCCAGGTATTGAGGGCCAGGTAGTGAGGGCCAGGTAATGAGGGGCCAGGTAGTGAGGGCCAGGTATTGAGGGGCCATGTAGTGAGGGCCACACGGGAGAAAACCTCAATAAAATACAGTCAGGTCAGGGAAGGTGTGGGCTGACCTCTACCCTAGACCCTACTATCATATATTAGTCTGATAACAGTGTACACTTGTTCCTCTTAATTTCAAGCTGTTCTACCGATAACTTCTATACCTCCCTCAGTCTAACCTAATCTAACCTAACCTAACCTCCCTCAGTCTAAACTATCCTAACCTAACCTAACCTCCCTCAGTCTAAACTATCCTAACCTAACCTAATCTAACCTAACCTAACCTAATCTAATCTGACCTAATCTAACCTAACCAAACCTAATCTAATCTGACCTAACCTAACGTAACGTAACCTAACCTAATCTGACCTAACCTAACCTAACCTAATCTGACCTAACCTAACGTAACGTAACCTAACCTAATCTGACCTAACCTAACCTAACCTAATCTGACCTAACCTAACCTAACGTAACCTAACGTAACCTAACCTAACCTAATCTGACCTAATCTGACCTAACCTAACCTAACCTAACCTAACCTAACCTAACCTGACCTAACCTAACCTAACCAAACCTAACCTAATCTAGCCTAACCTAACCTATATATCTAACTAAAGGTGAGGTGGAGTTTCTCCGTGTGGTAAACTGTGGAGGGATTGTGTGGCTAACTTTTACGTGTTGAGCCGCTGTAGTGTTGCCTTGTTGACCCGTGAGGCTGGAGGCTCAAGTGCCGAGGCTCCGTGTTGGCACTGGCACTCTACAAGTGGCTCCCCGCCAGCGGCACCAACTGACAATATGTATTTCCGGGAAAGTGTGTAAACCTTGTTGTATTGTGCTGTATGGTGACACTGTGTGTTGAGTAGTGGTGGGGTGGGGGGTGGTGGTGGTGGTGTGATGATGGTGGTGGTGATGATGTGATGGTGGTGATGGTGATGATGGTGATGATGGTGATGGTGATGGTGATGATGGTGGTGATGATGGCCTACTATTGAATTATGTATCGACCCAACTGAGGTGAGGTAACTTGGTATATATCCTTTGGTCACACACACACACACACACACACACACACACACACACACATTGATTGCCAATTATTTCTGTCCATCCAACGCAACGTAAAGGATTAATTATTATTATTATTATTATTATTATTGTTGTTGTGTATTGTTATTGTTGTTGTTGTTGTTGTTGTTGTTGTTGTTGTTGAATTAGTGTGTGTGTGCGTGTGTGCTGTGTGTGTGTGTGTGTGTGTGTGTGTGTGTGTGTGTGTGTGTGTGTTTCTGTGTGTGTGTGTGTGTGTGTGTGTGTGTGTGTGTGTGTGTGTGTGTGTGTGTGTGTGTGTGTGTGTGTGTGTGTGTGTGTGTGTGTGTGTGTGTGTGTGTGTGTGTGTGTGTGTGTGTGTGTGTGTGTGTGTGTGTGTGTGTGTGTTAACACTGATAAATATTGTTGTTATATTCGTGTTAATTTTTATTTTGTAGTAATTTTTGGTTAAGTGTCAATATATTATTTAAGGAACCGTGTTCTTCATAGCACATACAATTACATGACACAGGTACAGTACATGACACAGGTACAGTACATGACACAGGTACAGTACATGACACAGGTACAGTACATGAGCACAGGTGCAGTACATGACACAGGTACAGTACATGACACAGGTACAGTACAGAAACTGGTACAAGTACATGACACAGGTACAGTACATGACACAGGTCAGTACATGACACAGGTACAAGTACATGACACAGGTACAGTACATGACACAGGCCTGATGCATGACACAGGTACAGTACATGACACAGGTACAGTACATGACACAGGTACAGTACATGACACAGGTACAGTACATGACACAGGTACAGTACATGACACAGGTACAGTACATGACACGGTACAGTACATGACCACAGGTACAGTACATGACACAGGTACAGTACATGACACAGGTATACGACACAGGTGCATTGCATGACACAGGTACAGTACATGACACAGGTACAGTACATGACACAGGTGCATCATGACACAGGTCAATACATGACACAGGTACAGTACATGACCAGGTGCAGTACATGACACAGGTACAGTACATGACACAGGTACAGTACATGACACAGTTGCGATACATGACACAGGTGCAGTACATGACACAGGTACAGTACATGACACAGGTCAGTGCATGACACAGGTACAGTACATGACACAGGTACAGTACATGACACAGGTACAGTACATGGCACAGGTACAGTACATGACACAGGTACAATGCATGCACACGGTACATACACAGGTACAGCGACACGGGTGCAGTACATGACACAGGTACAGTACATGACACAGGTGCAGTACATGACACAGGTACAGTACATGGCAGATGCAGTGCATGACACAGGTACAGTACATGACACGGGTCGTCAAGGACCATGCGGCACGGCATGACACGTACAGTACATGACACAGGTACAGTACATGACACAGGTGCAGTACATGCCAGGTGCAATTACATGACACAGGTACAGTACATGACAGTGGTACAGTACATGACACAGGTACAGTACATGACACAGGTAATCCATGACACAGGTATCAGTACATGACACAGGTACAGTACATGACACAGGTACAGTACATGACACGAGGTACAGTACACTAACACAGGTACAGTACATGACACAGGTATATACATGACACAGTGCCAGTATAACACAGGTACAGTACATGACACAGGTACAGTACATGACACAGGTGCAATTACATGACACAGGTACAGTACATGACACAGGTACAATGCACAGGTACAGTACATGACACAGGTACAGTACATGACACAGGTCAGTACATGACACAGGTACCAGTACATGACACAGGTACAGTACATGACACAGGTACATTACACGACACAGGTACAGTACATGACACAGGTGCAATTACATGACACAGGTACAGTACATGACACAGGTGCAGTACATGACACAGGTACAGTACATGACACAGGTACAGTACGTGACAGGTACAGTACATGACACAGGTACAGTACATGACACAGGTACAGTACATGACACAGGTACAGTACATGACACAGGTACAGTACATACAATTACAGTACATGACACAGGTACAATGCATGACACAGGTACAGTACATGACACAGGTACAGTACATGACACAGGTACAATTACATGACACAGGTACAGTACATGACACAGGTGCAGTACATGACAGGTACAGTACATGACACAGGCGATACGGTACAGTACATGACACAGGTACAGTACATGACACAGGTACGGTACATGACACAGGTACAGTACATGACACAGTGATACGACACGGGCCAGTACATGACACGTGCAGTACATGACACAGGTACAGTACATGACACAGGTGCAATTACATGACACACAGGTGCAGTACATGACACAGGTACAATTACGCAGCACAGGTACCAGTACATGACACAGGTGCAGTACATGACACAGGTACAGTACATGACACAGGTACAGTACATGACACGGGTACAGTACATGACACAGGTGCAGTACATGACACAATTACAGTACATGACACAGGTACAGTACATGACACAGGTACAGTACATGACCAGGGACAGATACATGACACAGGTACAGTACATGACACAGGTGATACATGACACAGGTACAGTACATGACCGAGTGTACATGACACAGGTACAGTACATGACACAGGTACAGTACATGACACAGGTACAGTACATGACACAGGTACAGTACATGACACAGGTACAGTACATGCACAGGTATATGACGGTACAGTACATGACACAGGTACAGTACATGACACAGGTACAGTACATGACACAGGTACAGTACATGACACAGGTACAGTAGCCAGCACAGGTACAGTACATGACACAGGTACAGTACATGACACGACAGGTACAATTACATGACACGGGTGATGCATGACCGAGTACCAATACATGACACAGGTGCAGTACATGACACAGGTACAGTACATGACACAGGTACAGTACGCAACACAGGTGCAATGCATGACACAGGTACAGTACATGACACAGTACAGTACATGACACGGGTACAGTCATGAACACCAGTACAGTACATGACACAGGTACAGTACATGACACAGGTACAGTACATGACTGGTACAGTACATGACACGGGTACAATCGACACAGGTACAGTACATGACACAGGTACAGTACATGACACAGGTACAGTACATGACACAGGTACAGTACATGACACAGGTACAATTACATGACACAGGTACAGTACATGACACAGTGCAATTACATGACACAGGACAGTACATGACACAGGTACAGTACATGACACAGGTGCAGTACATGACACAGGTACAGTACATGACACAAGTGACAGTACATGACACAGGTACAGTACATGACACAGGTACAGTACATGACACAGGTACATTACCTGACACCACACAGCTGCACACAGGTACAGTGCAGTACGTGAACACAGGTACAGTACATGACACAGGTGCAAGTACATGACACAGGTACAGATACATGACACAGGTACAGTACATGACACAGGTACAGTACATGACACAGGTACAGTACGACACGGTGCAGTACATGACACAGGTACAGTACATGACACAGGTACCAGTACATGACACAGGTACAGTACATGACAGGTACAGTACATGACACAGGTACAGTACATGACACAGGTACAGTACATGACACGGTCAGTACATGACACAGGTACAGTACATGACAGAGTGCAAGTACATGACACAGGTACAGTACATGACACAGGTACAGTCCATGACACAGGTACAGTACATGACACGGGTACAGTACATGACACAGGTACAGTACATGACACAGGTACCAGTACATGACACAGGTACAGTACATGACACAGGTGCAGTACATGACACAGGTACAGTACATGACACAGGTGCAGTACATGACACAGGTACAATGACACAGGTACAGTCCATGACACAGGTACGGTACAGTACATGACACAGGTACAGTACATGACACGGTACAGTACATGACACAGGTACAGTACATGACACAGGTACAGTACATGACACAGGTACAGTACATGACCCAGGTACAGTACATGACACAGGTATAGTCCATGACACAGGTATAGTCCATGACACAGGTATAGTCCATGACACAGGTATAGTCCATGACACAGGTATAGTACATGACCCAGGTACAGTACATGACACAGGTATATTCCATGACACAGGTATAGTCCATGACACAGGTATAGTCCATGACACAGGTATAGTACATGACCCAGGTACAGTACATGACACAGGTATAGTCCATGACACAGGTATAGTCCATGACACAGGTATAGTCCATGACACAGGTATAGTACATGACCCAGGTACAGTACATGACACAGGTATATTCCATGACACAGGTACATTATATTAACCGTTATATTAACTCCTGTGTTCTTTTATGAAACTGTAACTGTCATTAACTGTCTACTGTTGTATTAACAGGTTAAGGTCACTTGAGAAGTTATCCGGACAGCAGAACAAAATTATCCGGACAATAACAGAACATTGAACTAATAGAACATTAATTGGTTACCGAGAACACCTGTGAAGAACAAAATGTGTGTTAATTAATATAAAAGTGAACAGAACATGAGTGTGTTGTGAGTGTGTTGAGTTAGTGAAGAAAGTGTTATACGAGGTGTAGTGTTGTGTTGTGATACCCGTGAGGACCCGTGAGGACCCGTGAGGACCCGCGTGAGACACCAGTGGAGGAGGACTTCACCCTCGACCTTCACTACCACTTGAGGCGGAGCACCTCCCCCTTGGCGGCCCGAGTACGAGGTCGCCCCCAACACCGTCAAGATTTATTGGTCAAATTCTCCCCAGATTTTTAAGGTGAGTAAATGGTCTTACTGGTGATGACGTCATGAGGAGAGGTGTATGACGTCAGAAGGTGAGGTGTATGACGTCAGAAGGTGAGGTCTATGACGTCAGAAGGAGAGGTGTATGACGTCAGAAGGAGAGGTGTATGACGTCAGAAGGTGAGGTGTAGGACGTCATAAGGAGAGGTGTATGACGTCAGAAGGTGAGGTCTATGACGTTAGAAGGAGAGGTGTATGACGTCAGAAGGAGAAGTGTATGACGTCAGAAGGTGAGGTCTATGACGTTAGAAGGTGAGGTGTATGACGTCAGAAGGAGAAGTGTATGACGTCAGAAGGTGAGGTCTATGACGTCATGAGGAGAGGTGTTGTTTTTATCAGTGTGTGTGTGTGTGTGTGTGTGTGTGTGTGTGTGTGTGTGTGTGTGTGTGTGTGTGACAAGAAGGGAGGTGAGGCAAGATGAGGGTAAAGCTGAAGGAGAGACAGGCCACACCACTACCCTTCCCTCCTGTGGGGTTGACAGTCTCACCACGCGGCGGTTAATTGCTTTTATTCTTAATATGCAAATGAGGTGGAGTCCAGGAAAATTAATTTGTCCTTTTGTTGAATAATGCGCTTAGGACCCTAGTGTGTGTGAGAGATGGGGAAGTCTGTCTCTCTGTCTCTCTCTCTGTCTGTCTGTCTCTCTGTCTCTCTCTCTCTGTCTCTGTCTCTCTCTCTGTCTCTCTCTCTCTCTCTCTCTCTCTCTCTCTCTCTCTCTCTCTCTCTCTCTCTCTCTCTGTGATTCGTGATCCAAGCCAATGGTGTACTGTACAGACTGGTCAGTGGTGTACTGTACAGACTGGTCAGGTGGTGCTATACAGACTGGTCAATTGGTGTACTGTACAGACTGGTCAATTGGTGTACTGTACAGACTGGTCAATTGGTGTACTGTACAGACTGGTCAATTGATGTACTGTACAGACTGGTCAATTGGTGTACTGTACAGACTGGTCAATTGGTGTACTGTACAGACTGGTCAATTGGTGTACTGTACAGACTGGTCAATTGGTGTACTGTACAGACTGGTCAATTGGTGTACTGTACAGACTGGTCAATTGATGTACTGTACAGACTGGTCAATTGGTGTACTGTACAGACTGGTCAATTGGTGTACTGTACAGACTGGTCAATTGGTGTACTGTACAGACTGGTCAATTGGTGTACTGTACAGACTGGTCAATTGGTGTACTGTACAGACTGGTCAATTGGTGTACTGTACAGACTGGTCAATTGGTGTACTGTACAGACTGGTCAATTGGTGTACTGTACAGACTGGTCAATTGATGTACTGTACAGACTGGTCAATTGGTGTACTGTACAGACTGGTCAATTGATGTACTGTACAGACTGGTCAATTGGTGTACTGTACAGACTGTGAGGGAATTACTACACCACGTGATGCCCCTCATAACACCATCTGCGAGGGAATTACTACACCACGTGAGGCCCCTCATAACACCATCTGTGAAGGAATTACTACACCACGTGAGTCCCTCATAACACCATCTGTGAGAGGAACCTACTACACCACGTGAGCCTCATAACACCATCTGAGGGGAATTACTACACCACACGGTCCCTCATAACACCATCTGGAGGAACTACTACACCACGTGAGGCCCTCATAACACCATCTGCAGGGTACCCACCACGCAGGTCCCTCATAACACCATCTGGGGAACTACTACCACGTGAGTTCCTCTAACACCATCTGGAATTTACACTACAGGTTGCTCACCACCACCACCAGTACCTACCACCACCACCTACCACCACCACCACCACCCACCCCCCACCCCACCCCCCCACCCCCCACCCCCACCACCACCACCACCACCCCACCACCACCACCCCACCCCACCACCCACCACCCCACCCACCACCCCACCACCACCACCCACCACCACCACCACCACCCCACCCCCCACCCCCCACCACCACCACCCCACCCCACCACCACCACCCCACCACCCACCACCCCACCACCCACCCACCACCCACCCCACCACCCCCACCACCACCCACCACCCCCACCACCACCCACACCCCCACCACCACCCACCCACCACCCACCCACCCCCACCCACCCCACCCCCCCCACCCCCACCACCACCACCCACCCACCACCACCACCCACCACCTCACCACCACCACCCCACCACCACCCCACCACCCCCCACCACCCCCCTCCACCACCCCACCCCCACCACCACCACCACCCCCACCACCACCACCACCACCACCACCAGTACCATCACCTCCGTCTCCCCTGTGATAAACTTAGTACAGCCTGATGCTTCTCCTCCCATATCACTAACCAGCTGCCTGTGTCAGCCCCGAGGATGGCAGAGTCTGATATAGAGAGCACATGTCTCCTAACATTAATGGCTTCACTCATCAGAGAACACATGTCTCCTAACATAAATGGCTTCACTCATCAGAGAACACATGTCTCCTAACATAAATGGCTTCACTCATCAGAGAACACATGTCTCCTAACATAAATGGCTTCACTCATCAGAGAACACATGTCTCCTAACATAAATGGCTTCACTCATCAGAGAACACATGTCTCCTAACATAAATGGCTTCACTCATCAGAGAACACATGTCTCCTAACATAAATGGCTTCACTCATCCAGAGAACACATGTCTCCTAACATAAATGGCTTCACTCACCAGAGAACACATGTCTCCTAACATAAATGGCTTCACTCTCAGAGAACACATGTCTCCTAACATAAATGGCTTCACCATCAGAGACACATGTCTCCTAACATAAATGTTATCAAGAACACATGCTCTCAAATGCCCCACTCATCCAGAGAACAAACTCCTAACATAAATGAAACCCCACCACCACCACACACCCCCAACCACACCCCCCACCACCCCACCCCCCCCCCCCCCACACCCCACCACCCCACCCCACCACACCCACCCCCACCCCCACCACCCCACCCCCACCCCACCCCCCCCACCCCCCCCCACCCCACCCACCCCCACCACCACCCCCACCACCCCACCCACCCCCCCCACCCACCCCACCACCACCACCCCACCCCCACCACCCCCCCCCCCCCCCACCCCCCACCCCCCACCACCACCACCCACCCACACCCCTCCCCGGGATAAACTAACCAGCCCCTCCACCAACCACTGCTTCAACAGAATGCAGAGCTGATAAGAGCCATGTCTCCTAACATAAATGGCTTCACTCATCAGAAAACACATGTCTCCCTAACATAAATGGCTTCACTCATCAGAGAACACATGTCTCCTAACATAAAGCTTCACTCATCAGAGAACACATGTCTCCCTAACATAAATGGCTTCACTCATCAGAGAACACATGTCTCCCTAACATAAATGGCTTCACTCATCAGAGAACACATGTCTCCTAACATAAATGGCTTCACTCATCAGAACACATGTCTCCTAACATAAATGGCTTCACTCATTGAGAACACATGTCTCCCTAACATAAATGGCTTCACTCATCCAGAGAACACATGTCTCCTAACATAAATGGCTCCACAAACAAAACTCACTCATCAGAGAACACATGTCTCCTAACATAAATGGCTTCACTCATCAGAGAACACATGTCTCCTAACAATAAAGCTACTCGTAAAAGTGTGCACACACACACACACACACACACACACACACACACACACACACACACACACACACACACACACACACACACACACACAGGTCTCAGGGTTGTCACAGATATTTTATGTCCAGATCATCATGAACGTCCACCGACCAAACGCACACAGGCTCACACACACGCACATAGACTCATACGGACTCACACAGACTCACAAACATGCACATGGACTCATACAGACTCACACGATAAATATTGCTCGTAAGTTAAGATGTGAGAATGTACCTAATTCTTTGACTTAAGATAAAACACTAAAATAACATTATAATTATACTGAGACTCTACCTTAACTAGATACATTACCTTAACACCAGTTAGGAGACAACATTACACTGAACTCTACCTTAACTAGATACATTACCTTAACACCAGTTAGGAACATTACATACCTTACTAGATACATTACTTAACAGTTAGGAGACAACATTACACTAGACTCTACCTTAACTAGATACATACCTTAACACCAGTTAGGAGACAACATTACACGACTCTACCTTACTAGATACATTACCTTAACACCAGTTGGGAACAACATTACCTGAGGCTCTACCTTAACTAGATACATTACCTTAACACCAGTTAGGGAACAACATTACGCACGAGGACTCTACGCCAACTAGATACATTACCTTAACACCGGTTGAGAGAACAACATTACACTGAAACCACCACGCTTCAACGCTAGATACCCATTACGCTTAGCACCACCTGTTGGAACAACATTACACTGAGACTCTGCCTTAGCGCTTCAGATACGTTACGTAACACCGGTTGGGGAGCAACATTGCCACTGAGACTCTGCCTTAACTAAGATACATTACATAACACCAGTTGGGAGGCAACATTACACTGAGGACTCTGCCTTAACTAGATACGTGCATAACACCAGTTGGAACAACGTACACTGAGACTCTGTAACTAGATGCATTACCTTAACACCAGTTAGGAACAACATTACACTGAGACTCTACCTTAGCACCAGTTAGGAACAGCATTACACTTTGAGACTCTACCTTAACACCAGTTAGGGAACAACATTACTGAAATTTCTACATAACTAGATACACACTTAACACCAGTTAAGGAACAACATTACACTGAGGCTCTACGCCAACTAGACACATTACCTTAACACAGTTAGGAACAACATTACACTGAGACTCTACCTTAACTAGATACATTACCTTAACACCAGTTGAGAACAACATTACACTGAGACTCTACATAACCAAGATACATTACCTTAACACCAGTTAGGGAGCAACATTACACTGAGACTCTGCCTTAACTTCAGATACATTACCTTAACACCAGTTGAGACAACATTACGCAAGGGGCTGCATAACTAGATACACATTACCTTAACACACCAGTTAGGAACAACATTTACACTGAGACTCTGCCTTAACTAGATACGTGCCTTAACACCAGTTTAGGAGACAACATTACACTGAGACTCTACATAGCACAGATACATTACCTTAACACACCAGTTAGGAACAACATTACACTGAGACTCTCTGCTTAACACGGTTAGGGAACCAACATTACACTGAGACTCTCTTGTAACACCAGTTGAGGAGACAACATTACACTGAGACCTACCTTAACTTGATACATTGCCTTAACACCAGTTGGAGACAACATTACACTTGAGACTCTACCTTAACTAGATACATTACCTTAACACCAGTTAGAACAACATTGCACTGGGAATCTACATAACAGTTGGGAGACACACACTGAGGCTCTACCTTAACTAGATACATTACCTTAACACCAGTTGGAGACAACATTACTGAGACTCTACGCCTTACCAGTTGAGAACAACATTACACTGAGACTCTACCTTAGCACCAGTTAAGGAGACAACATTACACCAGAGACTCTGCCTTAACTAGACACATTACCTTAACGCACCAGTTAGGGAGACAACATTACACTGAGACTCTACCTTAACTAGATACATTTTACACTTAACACCAGTTAAGAACAACATTACACTGGGCTCCTACCTTAACTAGATACATTGCCTTAACACCGGTTAGGAACAACATTACACTGAGCTCTACGCTTAGCTTCCGACCGCATTACCTTAGCTTGCCAGTTAGAACAACATTACTGAGACTCCTGCCTTGGCTTGAATACATTACCTTAACACAGTTAGGAAGCAACATTACACTGAGACTCTACCTTAACTAGATAAATTGCCCGCTTACCAGTTGAGAACAACATTACACTGAGACTCTACCTTAACACCAGTTGAGAACAACATTACACACAGACTCTGCCTTAACACCAGTTGAGAACAACATTACACTGAGACTCTACGCCCAACTAGTACGTGCCTTAACACCATTTAGAACAGCATTACACTGAGACTCCACCTTAACACCAGTTGGGGCATTACACTGAGACTCTGCCTTAACTAGATGCATTACCTTAACACCAGTTGGAACAACATTACGCAGAGACTTTCATAACTAGATACATTACGCCTTAACACCAGTTGGGGAGACGGCATTACACTGAGAGACTCTACCTTAACACACCAGTTAGGAGCAACATTACACCAGAAGAGACTCTACCTTAACACCAGTTAAGAGAACAACATTACACTGAGACTTCCTACCTTAACTAGATAAATTACCTTAACACCAGTTGAGAACAACATTACACTGAGACTCTACCTTAACACCAGTTAAGGAGACAACATTACACTGAGACTCTGTAACTGAATGCATTACGCTTAACACCAGTTGGGAACAACATTACACTGAGACTCTACCTTAACTAGACCATTACCTTAACACCGGTTAGGAGACAACATTACTGAGACTCACTACGCCAGCAAGGCCATTACCTTAACACCAGTTGAGGACAACGTACACTGAGACTCTACCTTAACTAGATACATTACCTTAACACCGGTTAGAGAACCAACATTACACTGAGACTCTACGCCAATAAGATACATTACCTTAACACCAGTTGGGAGACAACATTACACTGAGCTCTGCCTTAACACCAGTTAAGGAGCAACATTACACTGAGACTACCCCTTAGCACACCAGGTGGGTGACAACATTACACTGAGACTCTACGCTTAACTGAATACATTACCTTAACACACCAGTTGAGAACAACATTACACTGAGACTCTACCTTAACACCAGTTGAGGGCAACATTGCACTGAGACTCTACGCCCGCTAGATGCATTGCCTTAACACCAGTTAGGGGACAGCATTACACTGAAGACTCTACGCCTTCAGGCCGTGCACCTTAACACCAGTTAGGGAACAACATTACGCAGGACTCTACGTAACTAGATACATTGCATAACACCAGTTAGGAACAACATTACACTGAGACTCTGCCTTAACACCAGTTGAGAACAACATTACACTGGACTACCTTAACACCGGTTGAGTGACAGCATTACACTGGAGACTCTACCTTAACTAGATACGTGCATAACACCAGTTGAGAACAACACGTACACTGAGTTCTACGTAACTAGATACATTACGCCGCTTACCGGTTGGGAACAACATTACACTGGGGAGACTCTGCCGCGCAAGTTGAGGAATAACATTACACTTACGAGACTGCCAACACCAGTTGGAACAACATTACACTGAGGCTCTACCTTAACTAGATACATTACCTTAACACCAGTTAGAAACAACATAACACTCAGGATGTTTTTTTGGTAAATAACATAATACTCGAGAGCTTTGACAGTAACCTGGTAGTTGTGTAAACTTTTGAACATAACCTAACCTAACCTAACCTAAC
Source organism: Homarus americanus (assembly GCF_018991925.1). Lineage (NCBI taxonomy): Eukaryota > Metazoa > Arthropoda > Malacostraca > Decapoda > Nephropidae > Homarus > Homarus americanus. The sequence continues at coordinate 28,205 of NW_024725673.1, read as the reverse complement.
CTAACATACCACCTAATCCTAACACCTAACTAATACCTAACTTCCTAACCTATTAATGTATATAGATTAATGCTGAGTATACAAACACTTAGAGTGTGACTGTATTAAAGGCGTCAGTTTGTTAGTAACCCTCTCTCTCTCTCTCTCTCTCTCTCTCTCTCTCTCTCTCTCTCTCTCTCTCTCTCTCTCTCTCTCTCGCAGGTAGTGAACAATTCAAAGAATAATTAATCCCCTCCGGCACTCAAGCCGACCAGGTGCCAACTGTGACGTCATAGTGCCGCTGGTGCCAACTTTTGTGTTCTGGCTGCGAGGGGGCGGGAGGGGGGCGGGGAGGGGAGAAGGATGGTAACCAAGGGAGAGATAAGGGAGGAGGGAGATGCATAGTGACCTAACCTCCTACCTCTCCCTGCCTTCATCACCCCTCTCCTCCTCCCACCTCTACCTCTCACCTCACCCCTCCACCTCACCTCTTCCTCCACCCCTCACCTCACCCCTCACCTCACCCCTTCCTGCTCCCCTCCTCACCTCACCCCTCCCTCCCACCCCTCCTCTCCTCACCTTCTCCTCACCCCTCCCTCACCTCCCACAGAGCTCCGCACAGTAATCCAACACTCATTAGTTAATTAACGTGGCTGATTCATTAAGTTTATTGGCTTGGCTGGCTGGGTATTAGCCTCTACTACTACTACTACTACTACTACTACTTTTTTATACGCAATGGCCTTAGCCTCCCCAGCCACACCTTCATTACCTTAATAAATATCCTAATACAAAGTAGCTCCTATCAGTGTTAAATTTGTTGAGCCGCAGATCTATGCGGCATTCAGTGACTTTAGCCTCATAGTCAATATCTGCAGCACTTGTCGGAATGGGAGAAGCTCTCGTTCCCCTGAAGAGAACAAAACCGACGAAGAAGAGAGAAGGACAGTCGACATCTCATCCAGGCTGTAACACAACTTCTGGGCTGCTGCTTCTGTTCGAGATCAACTCCGCAGTCTGGCGTAGAAACATCTTGCCTTGGGCCCATCCACAGGGTTGTGAACACTAAGAGAATTGAACGCTGCCTTGATCAACATTTTGAATTCTCTCCCCATGCCCTTCTCTTGTCGTTCTCGTTCCTCTATGTGCAGCATCGAGAGCTGAGTTATGGTGACATGCGGCCATGGGATAAAAAATCCTGATGTCGGAAAAGCTCGCTGTCCCCCGCATCCAGAATCCTCGAGCACTGACGTCCACACGGGCTTCGTTAGATGTGTTTGAAGTCCTGTGTTGGAAGATCTCGCCATCCAATGGAAGAAGGTCGGTTCTACCATGACATCGGCAGATTTCCTTCAACATATTTGCTGTGAGATCCCTTACCTCGTCATGCCTCATGCATATGAAGCCCCCTTCTTGCACCATGGCGTGATCGCCATCATAGGAAGAGCACCCACACGCATTGGGAGGAGCAAACCCTACTGGCCGACCGTACCTTAAGCAATGGCATCTGTAATTCTTGTTTATTAAGACTGAAACCATTTGCCCTTATCTGTAGCGTAGTTAACCAGTTCGAGAGCGCCCACCTCCTCGCTATAGCTACTTTTTTTCAAATTTTCTGAGAACCTGGTTGCGCAACTTATCATTTGGCCGTGCTGTCGATCTGTCGTAATGGACCTACGAATCTTATTTACTTGTGGTATCCACTTCCCCTGTTGCATTCTGGGCTGTGGTCGTGAGGGCCGCCGTGAGCTCAAAGTGAATTTTGATGTTCAGTGGCAGCAATCTCCTCTGGATTAGTTAGTCCCATCCTCCCAATCTTGGTGGAAGTGCAGTGCTCTTTCTGCTGGGGGTTAAGTCAGGGTGTTTTACTAGTTTGGGAATGAACTTGACACTGATAGCTTCTTCAGAGGGTGGAGGAGGGTCGATCTCAGGGATAGTCGCGCATCAGGTAGTTCCAGCGATGCTTGACTCCATGGGTGAATGCTGCAAAAGCCGCATGTGGCTCTGTGTTAGCAATCTCAGACAGAGCATTTCACTAACCCACTTATTCACCTTTCCGCTTCGTACTCGGTCTTGAAGTCCGTAGTGCCAAATACTACTACTGCAACTACTACTACTACTACTACTACTACTACTACTACTACTACTACTACTACTACTACTCCTACTAATAATAATACTTTTTGAGCCTCCACCTCCCCAATAACCACACCTTCGCCACCATTTATTTACCTTAATATTAAATATCCTAATACACAAGCTATCCTATCTGTGTTAAATTAGTTGAGCCGCAGATCTATGCGACATTCAGTGACTGTAGCCTCATAGTCAATATCTGCAGCAGTTTAGTCAGATGAGGCAAGCTCTCGTTCCCTGAGGCAGAGCAAAAGCCGACCGAAGAGAGAAGGACAGTCGACATCTCATCCAGGCTGTAACATAACTTCAGGCTCGTTGCTTGGAGATCAGCTCAGGAGTCTGGCTGTAAAACATCTTGCACTTGGGCCCATCCCACAGAGGTTGTGAACACTAGAGGTGAAGCTGCCTTGATCAACATTTTGAATTCTCTCCCCCATAGCCCTTCTCTTGTCGTTCTCGTTCCTCTATGTGCAGCATCGAGGCTAGATTCTGTGACATGCGGCCATGGGAAAAAAATCGATGTCGAGCTCGCTGTCCACGTCCAGAATCCTCGAGCACTGACGTCCACACAGGCTTCGTTAGATGTGTTTGAAGTCCTGTGTTGGAATCTCGCCATCCAATGGAAGGAGGTCGGTTCTGCATCCAGCAGCATTTCCTTCAACATATTTGCTGTGAGTCCTTACCTCGTCATGCCTCATGCATATAAACCTTCTTGCACCATGGCGTGATCGCCATCATAGGAAAACCACACATTGAGACAAACCTTCTACTGACCATTGCCTTGAAGCAATGGCATCATGTTCTTGTTTATTAAGACTGAACCAATTGCCCTTATCAGTACGAAGTGTAGACAAGCGCCCACCTCCTGCGCTATAGCTACTTTTTGTCAAATTTTCTGGAACCTGCAGCAATAGTTGCTGCAACATGTCATTTTGGCAGTGCTGCCGATCTGTTGTACTACTAATACTACTACTACTACTACTTTTGTTGTTGCTGTTGGTCATTGAACTGTTAAACCATCATTGTCAAAAGGTTAAACCATCTCTCTCAAGGTGCTAACCATAGTTCTCAAGGTGTTAAACCATCGTTCTCAAGGTGTTAAACCATCGTTCTCAAGGTGTTAAACCATCGTTCTCAAGGTGTTAAACCATCGTTCTCAAGGTGTTAAACTATCGTTCTCAAGGTGTTAAACCATCGTTCTCAAGGTGTTAAACCATCGTTCTCAGGGCAGAGATGAAAACAAGAAGACAAAGAGAGTAGTGTTGTGTGTTATTGAGAGAGCAAAAAGAGAGAGAGAGAGAGAGATGCGAACCAGATGTCAAGTTAACCCAAATTAAATGAGACAGTCCAGTGGTACATAAGGAGGAGGTACACTGAGGAGGTACACTGAAGGGAGGTACACTAGAGGTACACACTAGAAGAGGTACGAGGAGACACTAGAGGAGACACTAGGAGGTACACTAAGGAGGTACACTAGAGGAGGTACACTAGAGGAGGTACTGGGGAGATACACTGGGGGTACACTGGGGAGGTACACTAGAGGAGTACACGGGGAGGTACACTAAGGAGGTACACTGAGGTACACTAGAGGTGCACTAGAGGTGCACTGGAGGTGCACTGGGGTGCACTGGGGAGGTTCACTGGGGAGGTACACAGGGGAGGTACTGGAGAGGTACACTAGAGGAGAGGTACTGAGGTTCAGAGGAGGTGCACTAGGGAGGTGCACTGGGGGAGGTACTCTGGGGGTACACTAGAGGTGCACTGGAGGAGGTGCACTGAGGAGGTGCACTGGAGGGTACACTGAGGAGGTGCACTGAGGGAGGTACACTGGGGAGTACACTAGGGGAGGTACTGGGGAGGTACTGGAGGAGGCACTAGGTGCACTGGGGAGGTACACTAGAGGAGGTGCACTAGAGGTGCACTAGAGGGAGGTGCACTGGAGGGTACACTGGGGAGGTACACTGGGGAGGTACACTGGGGGAGGTGCACTGGGGAGGTACACTGGGGAGGTGCACTGGAGGAGGTACACTAGAGGAGGAGGTGCACTAGGGGAGGTGCACTAGGAGGTGCACTGGGGGTACACTGGGGGAGGTGCACTAGAGTGCACTGAGGACATTGGGGGAGGTACACTGGGGAGGTGCACTGGGGAGGTACACTAGAGGAGGTGCACTGGGGGGAGGTGCACTGGGGGAGGTGCGCACTAGAGGGAGGTACACTAGGGGAGGTACACTAGAGAGTGCCTGGAGGAGGGTACTGGGGAGGTGCACTAGGGAGGTGCACTGGAGGGTACACTGGGGGGTACACTAGAGGAGGTACACTAGAGGTGCACTAGAGTACACTAGAGGGGTACTAGAGGAGGTACTCAGAGGAGGTACACTAGAGGAGGTGTGGGGGAGGTACACTGGGGAGGTACACTAGAGGAGGTACACTAGGGAGGTACACTAGGGTGAATCGGCTGCTTGTCCAATTAACCAGTCCATTCATATTTATATTTGGGTTTAAGTAACAGAAACCCAAGTAGTTCCTGTTTTATTATAAAGGTTGTATATATAATTCCTGAGTGTATATCAACCGTAAGTCTCCTGTCTGGAGTGAATGAAAAGGGACGGCGTTTATGTATGATAAACGTTTGGTACGTCCTTTCGATATGAGTTGAGGTGAGCTACTGAAGCTTAGGGCATCGCAGTGCGTGCTTACAGGAATGCTGAGCTATGGGTCTCGCCCTCTTGGGTGAGTTGCCCCCTCACGTGTCCATCTCATGTCTTCTCATAGACAGTGGAAAGTTACAGAGTGGTGAATCTGAATATAATATCAGATGTATTGACCCATATATAATACGTTCTGTTGATGAGACAGGGGCCCTTTACAAGGGAGGTACACTAGAGGAGTACACTAGAGGAGTACACTGGGAGGCACTGGGGAGTACACTGGGAGAGTACACTAGGGGAGGCACACTAGGGGAGGCACTAGAGGTACACTGGAGGAGGTACACTGGGGAGGTACTGGGGGGAGGTACACTGGGGAGGTACACTGGGGAGGTACACTGAAAGGAATACACTGGGGAGGTACACTAGGGGTACACTGGGAGGAGAACTAGGGGAGGTACACTAGAGGGAGGTACACTAGAGGAGGCACACTAGGAGGAGGTGTTACTAGAGGAGATACACTAGAGGGAGGTACACTAGGGGAGGCACACACTAGGGGGAGAGGTACACAGGAGGGGAGGTGCACTAGAGGAGGCCACCTGGGGAGGTACACTAGAGGAGGTGACACTGAGGCAGGGAAGCACTCAGGAGGAGGTGCACACTAGGGAGGAGGTACACCTGGGGAGGGAGACACACTAGGGAGAGGTACACTAGAGGAGGCACACCAGAGGAGGTACACTAGGGGAGGTACTAGGAGGAGGTACACTAAGGGAGGTACACTAGAGGAGGTGACACTAGGGGAGGTACACTAGAGGAGTAAACACTCAGAGGAGTGGGCACACTAGAGAGGTACACTAGAGGAGGCAATACTGAGGAGGTACACTAGGGAGGTACACTAGAGAGGCATCAGGGAGGAGGTACACTAGGAGGAGGGTACACTAGAGGAGGTACACTAGGGAGGCACACTAGGGAGGTACACTCAGAGGAGGTACACTAGGAGGGAGGGTACACTAGAGAGTAACACTAGAGGAGGTGTACCCAGAGGAGGTACACTAGGGAGTGCACACTAGGAGGTACACTAGGGAGGCACACTGAGAGTGACACTAGGGGAGACACACTCAGAGGAGGTACACTAGGGAGGAGTGCACACTAGAGAGGCACACTAGAGGAGGTACACTAGAGGGAGGAACACTAGGGGAGGCACTAGGGGAGGACACTAGAGAGGTACACTAGGGGAGGTACACTAGGGGAGGAGGTGCACACTAGGGAGGCACTAGGGGAGGCACACCTGGGGAGATACACTAGAGGAGGCATAATTAGAGGAGGTACACTAGGAGGAGGTACACTAGGGGAGGCACAACAGAGGAGGTACACTAGGGGAGGTACACTAGGAGGAGGTACACTGGGAGGCACGAGGGGAGGTACACAGAGGAGGTATACTAGAGGTGCACTAGGGGAGGCACACTAGAGGAGGTACACAGAGGAGGTACACTAGGAGGAGGCACACTAGAGGAGGTACACTAGAGGGAGGCACACTAGGGAGGTACACTAGAGGAGGCACACTAGGGAGGTACACTAGGGGAGGTACACTAGAGAGGCACTAGGGAGGGACACTGGGAGGAGGTACACTAGGGAGGAGATAACACTAGAGGGAGGCACACTAGATGTACACTAGGGGAGATACACTAGGGAGGTACACTAGGGGAGATACACTAGGGAGGTACACTAGAGGAGGTACACTAGAGGAGGTACACTAGTGATGTACACTAGGGGAGATACACTAGGGGAGGGTACACTAGGGGAGATACACTAGAGGAGGTACACTAGAGGAGGTACACTAGGGGAGGTGCACTAGAGGAGGTACACTAGGGGAGGCACACTAGAGGAGGTACACTAGAGAGATACACTAGAGGAGGTACACTAGAGGAGGTGGCTAACTAGGGGAGGTACACTAGAGGAGGTACACTAGAGGGAGATACACTAGAGGAGGGTACACTAGGAGGAGGTGCCACTAGGGGAGGTACACTAGAGGAGGTACACTAGAGGAGGTAACACTGAGGAGGTACACTAGAGGAGATACACTAGGGGAGGTACACTAGGGAGATACACTGGAGTGACACTAGGAGGAGGCACACTAGAGGAGGTACACTAGGGGAGGTACACTAGAGGAGGTACACTAGGAGAGGCACACTGGAGGAGGCACACTGGGAGGAGGCACACTAGGGGATGTACACTAGGGAGATACACTAGGGAGGTACACTGGGGATGTACACTAGGGGAGATACACTAGGGAGGTACACTAGAGAGATACACTAGGGGAGGTACACTAGGGAGAGGTGCAACTAGAGGAGGCACACTAGGGGAGGTACACTAGAGGGAGGCACTAGAGGAGGCACACTAGGGGAGGCACTAGGGGGAGATACACTAGGGAGGCACACTAGAGGAGGCACACAGGAGGAGGGGTACACTAGAGGAGGTACACTAGGGGAGGTACACTAGAGGAGGTACACTAGAGGGGTACACTAGGGGAGAGTGCACACTAGAGGAGGGCACTAGAGGGGAGGTACACTAGAGGAGGCACTCAGGGGAGGCACACTAGAGGAGGTACACTAGGAGGACACTAGGGGAGGTACACTAGAAAGTACCCCTCTTCCTCCTCCTCCTCCCTCCTCCCCCTCCTTCCCTGTCTTCTCCTCCTCCTCCTCATACCCCTCCCCCTTCCTTCTCTCCTTCCTCTTCTTCTCCTCCTCCTCCTCCCCACTTCCTCCTCGTCCTCCTCCTCCCCTTCCTCCCTCTTCCTCCCTTCCTCCCCCTTCCTCCCCTCTTCCTCCTCTTCCTGGGTTATAATAGTCCTAATTCACACAACTCTATTGCATTAACCTCACCCTGACCTCTCAACCATCCCAACTCCTGACTCTTCCTGACTCTTTCCTGACTGTTCCTGACGGTTCCTGACGGTTCCTGATGGTTCCTGACTCTCCTGACTGTTCCTGGCGGTTCCTGACGGTTCCTGGCGGTTCCTGATGGTTCCTGACGGTTCCTGATGTCCCTGACGGTTCTGACGGTTCCTGACTGTTCCTGATGGTTCCGACGTTCCTGACTGTTCCTGACGGTTCCGACTGTTCCTGACGGTTCCTGACGGTTCCTGACTGTTTTCTCCTCCTTTTTTTCACCTTCCCTTCCTCCTCTTCCTATTCCCACCCCCACCCCTTTTCCTCCCACCTCCTTCCGTCCTGTACCCTCTCACCATTCTCGCCCACCCCCTGCCTCGGCTGTAACTCACCAGAGCTCCTCCAGCCGTCGGTTTTATTGTCAATTTCTTCCCCAAACCAATCTTTTTCTCCCGCCAAATTTTCATATTTTAGGACCTCGTGATGAATAAATTTCCGTCAAGATATAGAAGAGGTGATATAATAGTGTTTGTGTTCGCGCTCCAAAATATTTAATGCTAATAAAAAGAAAATAATTTAAGAGAGTTTGTGTTTGACTTAAATTTTCCATTCAATAATAATTCAGACTTTGGTTTTGTATGATAAATTATCCTGACATAAAAGAAAATAAAGAAGTATACATTAGTATTTTTATGCTCGCCAAAACTTTCCCGTCAAAAATATTCAGAGTCAGACCTGAGGGTAAAATATGGCTGCCGTCTCGACCTTAACGTTAAAGTTGTTTATCAGACCAAGTTTTTCAATTACGTTTTTAGTTTATGGTGTTAATTATGGCTGTGTATAACTCACACACAACCGTTAAGAATGTGAACTATTAAGGGAGGCGGGGCGATATTTATCTCAGGGTTATCTTATGGAACTATTGTTTTAATACCGTGTTGTGTAGTAGAGATTTTTGTGTATATTATCTACTCTTTTATTATTTCCTAAACTATTTTTGTATTTAAACTTTTAATGATTATTTTTTGTTTGTTTATATTTTACTGTATAAAGATTCTGGCGTGTTGTGATGACGTCACCAGTGTCAGGTGGTGATGACGTCACCAGTGTCAGGTGTTGTGATGACGTCACCAGTGTCAGGTGTTGTGATGACGTCACCAGTGTCAGGTGTTGTGATGACGTCACCAGTGTCAGGTGTTGTGATGACGTCACCAGTGTCAGGTGTTGTGATGACGTCACCAGTGTCAGGTGTTGTGATGACGTCACCAGTGTCAGGTGTTGTGATGACGTCACCAGTGTCAGGTGTTGTAATGACGTCACCAGTGTCAGTTGTGATGACGTCACCAGTGTCAGGTTGTGATGACGTCACCAGTGTCAGGTGTTGTGATGACGTCACCAGTGTCAGGTGTTGTGATGACGTCACCAGTGTCAGGTGTTGTGATGACGTCACCAGTGTCAGGTGTTGTGATGACGTCACCAGTGTCAGGTGTTGTGATGACGTCAGTGTCAGTGTTGTGATGACGTCAGTGTCCAGTGTGGTGTTGTGATGACGTCACCAGTGTCAGGTGTTGTGATGACGTCACCAGTGTCAGGTGTTGTGATGACGTCACCAGTGTCAGGTGTTGTGATGACGTCACCAGTGTCAGGTGTTGTGATGACGTCACCAGTGTCAGGTGTTGTGATGACGTCACAGTCAGGTGTTGTGATGACGTCACCAGTGTCGTGTTGTGATGACGTCACCAGTGTCAGGTGTTGTGATGACGTCACCAGTGTTGTGATGACGTTGTGATGACGTCACCCGTGTCAGGTGTTGTGATGACGTCACCCGTGTCAGGTGTTGTGATGACGTCACCAGTGTCAGGTGTTGTGTTGACATCACCAGTGTCAGGTGTTGATGATGTCACCAGTGTCAATTGTTTCAGATGTTGTAATAGTCTGTACCAAAGTCTATTTGGTACACTGTGTATGAAGTATCTTAACTAAGGGTTGGCAACATTTCTGGGTGTCTAGGATGGTAACACTGGTGGCGGCGAGAAGTCACGCCAGGCTGGTCACACTGTAGGGTAAACGACTTACACACACACACATTATACAGTATATATATATATATATATGTATATATATATATATATATATATATATATATATATATATATATATATATATATATATATATATATATATATATATATATATATATATATATATATATATATATATATATATTTATTTATTTATTTATTTATTTTTTCTCAGTTATTAATGTACACACACACACACACACACACACAAAAACAAAATAACTACTACACTTTGCTGTCACCGGAATCGAGTATGATTATTATCCAGCTATGGTACAATGATAATGATATGAGTTATTAGGCTGTCACCTTCGTGGTGAGCTCCTGAGTGACTAACGAGACCGATACGGGACCGACAGTGTCATGATGTTGCATGTGGAGGGCTACATCTAGTGCGGGAGGCGGCGCAGCGTCTTTCCGGGATTGGTGCTTGTCTGTCTCGGTTTGCAGTCACCAACCAGCAGTATTGACACCTTCTGTGGTGCTCCAGCTGCTCTCTGGAGTAATCATCTCCCAGGTGAGGGGTCAATTTGCACCTTTCAGGTTTGTCTTAAGACTATCCTTATACCTTTTCAGTTGCCCACCAGCGTTACGTTTACTATTCGTTAGGTGACAGAAAGTAGCTGCTTGGCAGTCTACTGTCGTCCATGGTAACATGGCCACTCCAACGTAGTTGTTCATGGATAATGGTAGCTTCGATGCTTCTACAGTTGGTGTCGGCAAAAATATTGGAATTTGTTCTCTTGTCTTCCCAGCGAACTCGGAGGATGGAACGTAGAATACTTTGGTGAAAGTCTTCAAGTGCCTTGAGGTGCCTCCTGTATGTGACTCATGTATCGCTGCCATATAGCAGGGTGGGAAGGAAGACACTGCTGGATATACGTGCAACTTTGTAGATAATTTCAACTCCCTACAGCTGAAGACACGGGTATGGAGTCTGCCAAAGGCTTGAGATGCACATCTGATCCGATGCTGAATCTCTTCATCGATGTCCAAGGTGGACAGGTGGGAGCCGAGACACTGAAAGTGGGTAACATTAGAGAGGGTAGTACCGTTAAGCTGAATGGATGGTGGAGGTATGTCTGAACCAGGGGCAGGCTGAAAGAGAATCTGAATTTTACGCACATTCACCTTAAGAGCCAGAGTGTGTATCGCATCTCGTAGGTATTCAGGATCTCCTGTACGTCGTGTTCAGTGTGAGCTACAGAGGAGGTCGTCTGCATACTGAAGTTCAGTAATGGAAGCTGCCGACACCTTTGTTCCTGCCTGAAGTCGTCTTATATTGAAAAGACCCTTCCTCTGGTACTGAATGTCCACCCTGCCGGCTGAATTGGCACTGGCACGAGTAAGGAAGACAGCCAGGAAAATGAAAAAGAGTTGGTGCCAGTACACACCCTTGTTTTACCCCCAATTGAATGAGGAAGAACTCAGACTGGATGCCATTGTGTAGAACACTGCCGTTCATGCCATCATGGCGTTGCCTCACAATGGCGACGAGTTTTGGTGGGCAGCCAGAACGGCTGAGGTCCAGAGGGCTTCCCTGTTGACCGAGTCGAAGGCCTTAGTTAGGTCGATGAAAGCCATGTACAGGTCACGCACGCTGTTCTCTGCCTTTCCTTTATCTGGCGGGCAGCAATCATGTCAGTGGTGCCACGTGATGGTCTAAAACCACATTGAGATTCTGGAAGGTTTTCGCCTCAGGAAGAAGTCTGTTTAGGAAGACTCAGGCGATAATCTTGCCACTTATGGACAGCAGCGAGATCCTGTGGTAGTTGCCACAGGCTGACCGGTCTTCCTTGTTCTTATAAATATTGACGATGGAGGCGTCTTTAAGAGCTTGGGGGATCTCCTCCTTTTCCCATATATTCTCCAGCAGAGAGTGGAGACGGCTGGTAAGCAGAGGTCCTCCTGCTTTATACACCTCGGCTGGGATTCCATCAGGCCCTGAGGCTTTGTTATTGTTCATCTGTTTGGTGGCAGTAGCTACCTCATCCAGGATGGAGGATAGCTGAGGTGGGTCAGCTCTGGATGCTGAGGGACCTGCTGGGTAGTCAGGACATCCAAATCGGTGTTTCGGTTGAACAATTAATGGTAGTGCTCTTTCCAGCGCTGAAGGATGCCTTCTTCGTCTTTAACTGGGGAGTTACCATCGGATGAGTGGAGGGTTCGCCATGGTGACTGGTCCATAAAATGTTTTAGTAGAATTGAAAAATTTGTGCATATTTTGTTGATCTACATTTTGTTTCACACACACACACACACACACACACACACACACACACACACACACACACACACTTCATCCTGACCCGAAGAGGTCGAGACGTATCTGGCGCTGCTCAGCAGCAGCCAGTTCAACTTATTGGCCCACACCAACTCCCTCCTTGAACCCTCCTCCCCACGGAATTTCAACAAGTTCTCGCCAGAAGTTACTATTTCACTTACGAAGAATGGAACCAGTGTTGAATAGTGTTGAATAGTGTGAACAGTGCTTAAGTCAGTGAAAACAACTCGGCAGTAACAGCTGAGTCGTACCCAAGCCTAACCTTCACACAGTGAGGTCCAGGTACCCAGTGATAACTGCTCCTGAGACTCTACAACACCAGCTATGTGTTAATCCGTCAGATACGGAGGCCTGGGACCACACCTCACTCCTGCTGACCCAGACCACGTGGTGTCCCAATGATGCTACTGACACCACGTAGTGAAATGAGTTGCTACAGTATCATGTGTGAGGTTCCTCAAACCATCTCTGAGAATTACTGCATCATGAGCCCCTCATAACACCATATGTGAGGGTATTACACCACGTCAAGCACTTCACCCACCTGTGAGAAACTACTACACCACGTGATGCCCTCATAACACCATCTGTGACGGAATTACTACACCACGTCAGGCCTCATAACACCACCTGCAGGGACTATTACACCACGTGAGGCCCCTCATAACACCATCTGTGAGGAACTACTACACCACGTGGTCCTCCTAACACCATCTGGAAGGAGTTACTACACTACAGGTTTGCTGTTCAACACCTACATTAATCTGATATTTCACTGTATGTTCCTTCACCTTTCCTAATGAAGGCTTTTGTTAAACCACCAATGTATGTAATAGTCATTTATGTCCAATGTATGATTTTCAGCCTTCGCTAGAACTTTCAATAAACCATTATTATTATTATATACCACACTCAAACACACACACACACACACACACACACACACACACACACACACACACACACACACACCTACCTGTGAGGGGGATACACATTGCCAATAATAGTTTTGTGTTAAGGTGGGCGGGTAACACCTGAGGAGGAGGAGGAAGTGGAGGTGGTGGAGGAAGAGCAGGAGGGTCTAGAGGAAGAGGGAGATGAAGAGGAGGAAGAGGTTCTGGAGGAGGAGAAGGTGGTGGTGGACGAGGAGAAGGAGGTGGAGGAAGAGGAGAAGGAGGTGGAGGATATTATCTGAACTAAAATTAATGAACATGAGAAATACATTACACACACACGTCACAGTATAGTGGTGGCCGGTATTACGTCTGTATAGTGGGTGGCGTACATCACAGTATAGTGGGTGGCCGTATACACGTCACAGTATAGTGGTGGCCGGTATACACGTCCAGTATAATTAGGGTGGCCGGTATACACGTCACAGTATAGTGGGTGGCTGGTATACACGTCACAGTATAGTGGGTGGCCGGTATACACGTCACAGTATAGTGGTGGCCGGTACACGTCACAGTATAGTGGGTGGCCGGTATACGCCTCACAGTATAGTGGTGGCCGGTATACACGTCACAGATATAGTGGGTGGCTGGTATACACGTCACAGTATAGTGGGTGGCCGGTATACACGTCACAGTATAGTGGGTGGCCGGTATACACGTCACCCAGCACAAGAATTCAATTTCCTGTGGACAAGGTCAGCTCTCGTCCTCCTCCCCGTATGCATGTCTGTCAGCCTCACCATGTCACATCACACCACTACACCATACCACACCATACCACACCATCGCACCATACCATACCACACACTACACCATATACCCCTAACTAACCTAACCTAATTCAGATATGGTTAGGTTAGGTTAGGTTAGGTTAGTCCTGATTTATATTGTTTTAACTATAAATACCTGAAGGTTTTATTTGCACACACACACACACACACACACACACACACACACACTGTTATGCCGTCTCTTAATTTACTTTAATGTCCAGGTTCTAGACGTAACCAAACAAAAAAAAGTAGAAGTAAATTAAGGAATAAAATATATGAAGTAAACCTTTAAGAATTTAATTAAATTAAATATTAACACATTAAAGAGCCTCGAAGGCTGTCACAACAAATTGATTCACTATCGAAACTTTTAAGACATATGATACAAAACATCAAGAACATAAAGAATAAAAATAAAGCATTGCATTACGTTAACACTGCATAAACATATATAATAACTAACACTGAAATTAACTATAGTGAAACAACACTGAATTACTTAAATGTAATTCAAGCACTGATGGACACATAAGAGACATAAATAGGTACTCACATAGATATACCACATTGGTACGACAGGAACAACACAGAAAATAAAAATAAAGTATAAGTAACAGGTGACGAGTGTTACCAAAAGAACGTGAACTGAATGACAAGAGGACTGGACTGAACTCCGTCTGCTGGTGGGTACTATATATAAGGTGGGCTTCCAATGCGACCTGCCGGTGAAACATGGGTCGTTTAACGATGCAGATGGTCGTAAGAGAAACAAAGGATGCTTGTTACAATACTAAATGAAGAAATAAGATGGGCTTGAAACAAATAATAACAGTTAAAACCTTAACAGCACAGACAGAGTAAGGTGACTAGATTATATATAGTAAATATAACACATCATTACAGGAATAATATGGAACAACATGGAAGCATGTTATAAAAAATAATAGGAAAAAATACGACACGGTCGTAACAACAACACCGACAACATATCTTTACGATGAAAGAACGTTCATACTTAGGTGAATTACCGAAATATACTTAACAAATAGACAGACATACGAGATATTGTGAGTACTGTATTAAGTAAAAATTTCCAGACCAACGTAAGTAACACATACAATGAATAAATCTCGTCTTGGGAAAGGAAAGTTGTTTATTTTGCCCTTTTGACGGGAATCGTGGTTATGGTAACGCAGCCGTAAACAGTTCCAGGCGATGATTGGTCGACGGTATTTTCCCACGAATGATCTCACATTATTTTGGGCCCGTAAAGTGGTGATGGCCCGTCTTTACCATGAAAATAAAAGAAGAATTGGGCTGTTATCGACTCTGGGAACTGTCTGCCTGATGGATAGATAAATAGATAGATAGATGATAGATAGATAGATAGATACATTTATTCTGTAAAACCGTCATACGAATGCGTGTTTATGGATGTGTGTGTGTGTGTGTGTGTGTGTGTGTGTGTGTGTGTGTGCGTGTGTGTGTGTGTGTGCCAACAATATATTATTACCAGCGCCACAGTATTATATTAAGGTCGGATTTACAAATATCTCAGTGCCATTAATTACGTGCGTGGTTGAGGTGCCTGGCTGAGGTGCCACTAATCTTGTTGCGTGTGCCACTATAAACATTGTGTGTGTGTGTGTGTATGTGTGTGTGTGTGTGTTGTGTGTGTGTGTTCCTGTCATTCCAACCCGTCTATGAGAGAGAGAGAGAGAGAGAGAGAGAGAGAGAGAGGAGCACAAGACGAGGCTACCAGCAGTATCTCATCTCGGTAATGGCTGTCTCTACCTACCTACCTCCTGGACCTCCCTCCTCCTCCCCCACCACCCTGTTATAAGTGTGATAGAGCCATATTCCCTCACCAAAATATCACCAAATATTCAGAAAATATCGATAACACTAAAAAGCTCCGACAACAAAACACAATTTATAAGAATCAAATATTTATCTAATTTAAGAAATAAAAAATGTTGCCGTAAACAAGAGTGAAGAATATTAACAGTAATATTGGACCATAATGATAAAGACACCCAACCACTAATTGCTCATATATCCACCAAACTTTTGTTTGAAGCTATCCAGCGTAATCTAGTTAATGATGATGTTTGTTCCAGTCGTCCACTACTTTATTTCCAAACCAATGTTTACCTCTCAACTCTCACGCCTAAACCTAACCTAACCTGACCACTGTTACGTGTTTGGGTCATTTATAACGCGAGTTTGTACACAAGGCTGATGATATAACACTGTATTGCTCCGCCCCAGACATTCACAGACATTTACAGACATTCACAGACATTTACAGACATTCACAGACATTTACAGACATTTACAGACATTATCCACTGTTCTGGCTACTGTTGGTATAATAAATGTCTCGGCTTCGTTAAATATGGTCTTAAAGTCATGGTATCACGTCAACAAATGGACCATGATGCCGCGTGTGAGGACCTGAACCACATTCATCTATTGTCAGGACACGACTCGCCAAGTGACACTAAACTCACAGTATTAATGTATGTGTCTTACTCTAGGAAGTTACCGTTATATAGTTTGATTTATTATTATTATTATTATTATTATTATTATTATTATTATTATTATTATTATTATTATTATTATTATTATTATTATTATTATTAGTTATTATGATTGTTACATTACATATTATTATTATTATTATTATTACATTATTATTATTATTATTATTAGTTATTATGATTGTTATTATTATTATTATTATTAATTATTATTATTATTATTATTATTATTATTATTATTATTATTATTATATATTATTATTATTATTATTATTATTATTATTATTATTATTATTATTATTATTATTATTATTATTGTTTTATTATTAACTTGCTGCCAATGGTCGGCCCTGCACGAGAGAACATGGTCATCGCGTCACCCAGCTGGAGGATCGAACCTGGGATCTCTTATTTGAGGAGGCAAGACCATGCTGACTTACACACGGGGTCACATATCGTACAAAAAGGACACACACACAGGTGTCAAGGGAAGGTTAAGTGTGTCCCCATAAGCCGCATAAAACAAGGTGTCAAGGAATACCTAATTTGCATAATCAATCTAAATTTGTATTAGCAGAGCCTGATGGTGGAGAGGCGGTGGGAGGTGGTAGGAGGTGGTGGTGAAGGTTGGTGGGGGAGAGGCGGTGGTGGAGGTGGTGGGAGGGGTGGGTGGGAGGGGTGGGAGGGTGGTGGGTGGAGAGGTGGTGGGTGGAGGTGTGGTGGTGGGAGGTGGTGGGTGGGAGGGCAGGAGAGGAGGTGGTGGTGGAGGTGGAGAGAGGTGGTGGTGGTGGTGGTGGAGGCAGGAGAGGTGGTGGTGGGAGGTGTGGTGGTGGAGGGGGTGGGAGGGTAGGAGAGGTGGTGGAGGTGTGGTGGTGGGAGGGGTGGTGGTGTGGGTGGTGGGAGGAGGTGGGAGGAGGGGTGGGAGAGGTGGTGGTGGAGGGTGGTGGGAGAGGTGGTGGAGGTGGTGGGAGGGTGGTGGTGGGAGGGGTGGTGGTGGAGAGGTGGTAGGAGGTGTGGTGGGTGGGAGAGGTGGTGGGTGGAGGAGAGGTGGGTGGTGGTGGTGGTGGTGGGAGAGGTGTGGTGGAGGTGGGTGAGAGTGTGGTGAGGTGGTGGAGGGTGGGTGGGAGGTGGTGGGTGAGGGTGGTGGTGGAGAGGCGGTGGTGGAGAGGGTGGAGGGGTGTGGTGGAGGGTGGTGGAGGTGGGAGAGGGTGGAGGGGCGGTGGGAGGGGTGGTGGAGGTGGAGGAGAGGTGGTGGGAGGAGAGGTGGTGGTGGGAGGGGTGGTGGTGGTGGTGGAGGAGAGGTGGTGGTGGTGGTGGTGGTAGGAGGAGAGGTGGTGGTGGTGGGTGGTGGTGGTGGAGAGAGGTGGTGGTGGTGGTGTGGGTGGTGGAGGAGAGGTGGTGGTGGTGGTGTGGTGGTGGAGGAGAGGTGGTGGTGTGGGTGTGGAGAGATAATGGTAAAGATATAATAGTGAAGCAGTGAGGCAGGAGAGGTTGTAAAACACAAACCCCCAATATATGTGTGTGAGGGGAGGCTGAGGCCAACCCAAAGATGGCCTTGGTTACCTGATTGCTTGATAAAGCAGAAGACACTAGTTCGAGGCCCTGTACACCACCATGACTGGATACCATCTTTCATTTGCTGTCACCCTGCTATCTGGCAGAGGTGAAGCAGGAAACCTGTGGTGTACAGAGAGGTGAGTGTGTGGCCTCACCTGTGTTCATAAAAGCTGATAAGTTTTTATTTATTAAAGTCTGTAAATCACCTGTTCTCAAGATACTAGTGTGTGGGCGTGTAGCCAGGTAACATTATACCCAGAACATCATTATTGGAACAGGTAATGTGTAACCTGACTATAAAATAATTTTTGCCCTCATTATTATTATTCATTATTATCGTTATTCTCTTATTTTAGTTATCATTATCCACTACATCCCCATCATCATCATCATCAATGTCATCATTATGCAGACATCATTATCATTACCATTTTTCCAATTTATTCACATCATCAACAAGTAATTGATATAAACAGAGGAAAAATATATAGACGAACGATAAATTATTGAAGACAGACAGAGCAGAGACAGAGAGCAATGTATCAGAAACAGTAATATAACACACACACACACACACACACACACACACACACACACACACACACACACACACACACACACACACACAAGAGACAGGAGGAAATGGGGTGAAGAGCAGTAAAACTTTGTGTAAAAAATAAAGAGCGAAAAGAAGTGACGTCTACCTGGTGTTGTGGTGTGGGGAGGGTGAGGTGGGGGGGGAGGGGGGAGGAGGAGAGAGGAGGAGGATACACGCCTGGGGAGGTAAGGAGGAGAAAGAGGACACGCCTGGGGAGGTAAGGAGGAGGGCACACGCCTGGGAGGTAAGGAGGAGGGCACACGCCTGGGGAGGTAAGGAGGAGGCACACGCCTGGGGAGGCAAGAGGCACACGCCTGGGGAGGTAAGGAGGAGGGCACACGCCTGGGAGGAAGGAGGAGGTACACGCCTGGGAGGTAAGGAGGAGGAATGCCTGGGAGGTAAGGAGAGGGTACAGCCTGGGAGGTAAAAACACGGGAGGTACCTCACTACCACACTCAAGAAAAATGATGAAAGGAGAGTACGGTGACTACTGATGACACGACCAGGGAGTGGCGGGAGGGGGAGAGAGGAAGGGGGGAAGGGGGGAGGTGTGGGGAGAGGTAGTCCACGATCTGGTTGCAGAAGCAAGACTTGCCTTGGACGACCACGGTTAGACTACCAGAGATAACGTAGCTAGTTTTCCTTGAGTAATAACTGTGTCTATGATAAACGCAGATGAATTTAGCCAAGGGTTCAGTGGATACAACACCACCTCCCATATCTAAGAGTGATTGGTTCGTACCGTAAACTCTACTCACCCACAAAGACATAAATAGTTAAATTAAGTTACTAGTAATGGTGGTCATATCAAAACGAGCCTTAAAGCTCAGGGGTCAGTTGGTCATTTGATATTGATAAAATTTTGTAAGAGTTCCTCCGTTCTATGCCCTGTTTTTCTGTGAGACTGTGAAACAAGAGAACCAGGCCAGTTTTTGGTTTACTCCTAAGAGACACAGCTTACAGGGGTGAATCGACCAAGAGGGACAACATTGTATACATTACTGAGTCTACAGGCATCAAAGGAGGTCATTGTAGTGACTGTGTATCAGGTGTTGAAGAAAGGGGTTCACTGGGGGTCACCACCTCACCAGCCAGAAAGAGGAGGCGTGTAGGGGGCCAACTTAGCAGACGAGGAGGAGAAGAGGTGGTGAAGTCCAGGAGAGTATTCTCAGAGAAGAGGAGAAGGAAGGGTAAGAGGAGAGGTGTAGGAGTCAGGTGACATCTGTAGAAGAGGAGGAAGAGACGTGATATTTTCAGAGAGGAGGGAGAAGGTCACCTATAAAGGTTGGTGGCTAAACATAACAGAACCCAAGTGAACTGGCAAGTAAAAAAGTTAATGTAGCCCAGTCTACCCAGAGCGTATTTTTGTGAACTATTTGTACTTAGATAAAGTAAACTTGTTGGTCGAAAAAAGCATTTATGATGAGCAAACCGTCTCAGCTATTATAGCCTCCGGAGACAAGTGTAGGAGGTGGTATATGTAATTCAACCTGTTTGGGCTTTCTGTCGTCTGAGGTCAAGATAGCCTGGCGACACCCTGACCTGCACATTCGTTGCCAAGACGTGTGTTCCAAGGTGGGGAAGAGAAATGCTGATTTTGGGTTCTCACAGTTCACCGTCACAGTCACTCATTTTCTAAAAATGAAAATTTTTATCTACGATAACTCAGTTCCTGTTGGGTGAGGACATAACCAGGTTTGTAGAATGTTATGTGGCTCTACAGGAAGGTACACACTGATTTGATTTTGAGGAATTAAGGGATCACAATGGCAGGTCAGGGTGGAAGCAGAATATTGGTGCTCACCGTCACCTGCCATGAAATGGTGCATTGCAACTTGTGATATCATGAGTTTTATCAGGTCTGGACCCAAAGGCTAGGTAGGTCTCTGCATATCTCTTCTGCTGGGAACTTGGTCTAATTTTAAGACGACACAGTTAAGTTTATTAGTTTTGTGTTCAGGTAGAGATAGGGTCACCTCAGACTACTACACGTGACCATTAATCACTACCTGAATTCTGAAAAGCTGACCATCAGGGATTTCTGGATTGTCAACGTTCATACTCAAAACTATCTATATAATAACTTTGTGTGGTACAATATGACACAACGGACGGATTCTTCGACAACACTGACCGAGACAACAGAGTCATGAAGAGCCCACAGACGTTGATCGACCACCTCCGTTAAGATACTTTGCTGGGGAGAGTTGTAGGCAGGGTGTATTGTGAGTGATTCTGATGGTACGATGACAACCCCTGAGTAGAAAAGACTTAACCTGAGCATGATGACCAACCTTGAGTATGATGACAACCCTGAGCATGATGACGGCACCTTGTAGATGACAACTTTGAAACGACATGACACCATTTTAGATGAGCGACTAACTTGAAAGATGACGGCCTGAGCAAGGAGGACAAATTGAGAACATGACACCTTGAGAGGAGATGACCTTGAGATGATGATGGCCTTGAGTAAACATACCTTGAAAGACATGATAACCTTGAGTAATAATACAACAGATGATGAACTTTTGAGAATGATAACCTTGAGTACGATGACTAATCCCCTGAACTTAAATACATGAAAAATAATGATAAATAAAATGGAAGGGTTGAGGAGCACATACCTAACTAGTTGCAGGTGTGGGAAGAGCTAAACACCTGACAGTAGAAACAAGGTGGGAGGAGGAGGAGAGATGCAGGAGGTACAGGTGTAGGTACAGGTGTAGGTGTGGGTACAGGTGTGGGTGTAGGTACAGGTGTGGGTACAGGTGTGGGTGTGGGTGCAGGCAGTGTGGGTACGGTGTGGGTACGGGTGTGGGTGTGGGTACAGGTGTGGGGTGTGGGTACGAGGTGTGGGTACGGGTGTGGGTACAGGTGTGGGTGTGGGGTACAGGTGTGGGTACGGGTGTGGGTACAGGTGTGGGTGTAAGGTACAGGTGTGAGGTGTGGGTACAGGATGGGTGTGGGTACAGGCACAGGTGTGCAGGTGTGGGTACAGGTGTAGGTGTGGGGTACAGGTGTAAGTGTGGGTACAGGTGTGGGTACAGGGTGTGGGTACGGGTGTGGGGTACAGGTGTGGGTGCAGGTGTAGGTGTGTGGAGTCTGGGTGTGGGTACGGGTGTAGGTACAGGTGTGGGTGTGGGTACAGGTGGGTGTGGGTGCAGGTGAGGTGCAGGTGTGGGTGCAGGTGTGGGTGCGGGTGTGGGTACAGGTGTGGGGTACAGGTGTAGGTGCAGGTGTGGGGAGGTGTAGGTGCAGGTGTGGGGTACAGATGTGGGTCAGGTGTAGGTACAGGTGTAGGTGAGGTACAGGTGTAGGTGTAGAGTGTGACAGGTGCAGGTGTAGGTACAGTTGCAGGTGTGGGTACAGGTGCAGGTACAGGTGCAGGTACAGGTGTGGTGCGGGTGTGGGTAGGGTGTGGAGGTACAGGTGTGGGGTACAGGTGTGGAGTGCAGGTGTGGGTGTGGGTACAGGTGTGGGTACAGGTGTGGGTGCAGGTGTGGGTGTGGGTGCAGGTGTGGGGTGTGGGTACAGGTGTGGGGTGTGGGTGCAGGTACGGGTGTGGGTGCAGGTGTGGGGTACAGGTGTGGGTGTGGGTACAGGTGTGGGTGTGGGTACAGGTGTAGGTACGGGTGTGGGTACAGGTGTGGGTACAGGTGTAGGTACAGGTGTGGGTGTAGGTACAGGTGTGGGAGGTGAGGTGTGGGTGCAGGTGTGAGTGCAGGTGTGGGTACAGGTGTGGGTACAGGTGTGGGTGAGGTGTGGGTACAGGTGTGGGTGCAGGGTGTAGGGGTGCAGGTGTGGAGGTACAGGTGGGGTACAGGTGTGGGTGTAGGTACAGGTGTGGTTGGTGCAGGTGTAGGTACAGGTGTAGGTGTAGGTACAAGGTGTAGGTACAGGTGCAGGTACAGGTGTGGGTGCAGGTGTGGGGTGGGGTGTGGGTGCAGGTGTGGGTTGGGTGTAGGTGTGGGTGCAGGTGTGGGTGTGGGTGTAGGTGTGGGTACAGGTGTAGGTGTGGGTGTGGGTACAGGGTGTGGGTGTGGGGTACAGGTGCAGGTGTGGGTACAGGTGTAGGTGTGGGTACAGGTGTGGGGTGTAGGTGCAGGTGTGGGTGTGGTACAGGTGTGGGTGTAGGTGCAGGTGTAGGTACAGGTGTAGGTGTAGGTACAGGTGTGGGTGCAGGTGTGGGTGTAGGTACAGGTGAGTCAGGTGCAGGTGTGGGTACAGGTGTGGTACGGGTGGGTGTGGGGTACAGGTGTGGGTGTGGGGTGTGGAATTGGGTGCAGGTGTGAGGTGTGGGTACAGGTGTGGGTGCAGGTGTGGGTGTGGAGCACAGGTGTGGGTACACGGTGTGGAATGTGGGTACGGGTGGGTGTGGGGTACAGGTGAGATCAGGTGCAGGTGTAGGTGCAGGTGTAGGTACAGGTGTGGGTACAGGTGTGAGGTGTAGGTCAGGTGGGAGTACAGGTGTGGGGTGTAGGTACAGGTGTAGGTGTGAGGTACAGGTGTAGGTGTAGGTACAGGTGTAAGTGTAGGTACAGGTGTGGAGGTACAGGTGTGGTGTAGGTACAGGTGTGGGTACAGGTGTAGGTGTAGGAACAGGTGAAGATACAGGTGCAGGTGTGGGTACGGGTGTGGGTACAGGTGTAGGTGTGGGGTACGGGTGTAGGTGTGGGTACAGGTGTGGGTGTGGGGTACAGGTGTGGACAGGTGTGGGTACAGGTGTGGGTGTGGAGTCAGGTGGGTGTGGGTGTGGGTACAGGTGTAGGTACAGGTGTAGGTGTGGGGTACAGGTGGGGTGCAGAGTACAGGTGTAGGGTACAGGTGTAGGTGTAGGTGTAGGTACAGGTGTAGGGTACAGGTGTGGGTATGGTGTAGGTACAGGTGTAGGTGTAGGTACAGGTGTGGGTGTGGGTACAGGTGTGGGTACAGCGGGTGTGGGTGTGGGTGCAGGTGTAGGTGTGGGTGCAGGGTGTGGGTGAGATGCAGGTGTAGGTGCAGGTGTGGGTGTAGGTACAGGTGCAGGTGTGGGTGCAGGTGTAGGTGTGGGGTACAGGTGTGGGTGAGGTACAGGTGTAGGTACGCAGGTGTGGGGTACAAGGTGTGGGTACAGCAGGTGTGGGTGTAGGTACAGGTGAGGTGTAAGGTACAGGTGTGGGGTGTAGGTACAGGTGTAGGTGTAGGGTACAGGTGTAGGTACAGGTGTAGGTACAGAGGTGTGAGGTGTGGAGTGCAGGTGTGGTGGGCTGGTGTGGGTCAGGTGAGGGTGCAGGTGTCAGAAGTGGAGGTGCAGGTGTGGAATTGAGATACAGGTGTGGGTGTAGGTGTGGGTGTAGTACGGGGTGTGGGTGCAGGGTGGGATGAGCTGCAGGTGTGGGTACAGCGGGTGTGGGTACAGGTGTGGGTGTGGGTACAGCAGGTGTGGGTGTGGAGTACAGGTGCAGAGATGTGGGGTGCAGGTGTGGGGTGTGGGTATAGGTGTGGGTACAGGTGTAGGTGTAGGTACAGGTGAAGATACAGGTGCAGGTGTAAGGTACAGGTGTAGAGTCTGGAGTGACAGGTACAGGTGTAGGTGTGGAAAAAAGTGTGGGTGTGGGGTACAGGTGTAGGGGTGTGGGTGCAGGTGTGGGTGCAGGTGTGGGTATGGGTACAGGTGTGGGTACAGGGTGTGGGTGTGGGTACAGGGTGAGGGTGGGTACAGGTGTGGGTGCAGGTGTGGGTACAGGTGTGGGTACAGGGTGGGGTACAGGGTGGGTGTGGGTACAGGTGGGTGTGGGTACAGGTGTAGGGGTGTGGAGGTACAGGTGTAGGTGTAGGTACAGGTGTGGGAGTACAGGTGTAGGTGTAGAGTACGGTGAAGATACAGGTGCAGGTCAGGAGTACAGGGTGTAGAGTACAGGTGTAGGTACAGGTGTAGGTGTAGGGCACAGGTGCAGGTGTAGGTACAGGTGTGGGGTACGGGTGTGGAGTGTGGGTGTGGGTGTGGGTACAGGTGTGAAGTGTGGGTACAGGGTGTAGGTACAGTTGTGGGTGGAGTGCAGGTGTAGGTGTAGGTGCAGGTAGAGATACAGGTGTAGGTGTGAGGTACAGGTGTGGGTACAGGTGTGAGGTACAGGTGTGGGTACAGGTGTGGGTGTGGGTGTAGGTACAGGTGCAGGTGTGACAGGTGAACAGGTGTGGAAGGGTACAGGTGAGGTGTAGGTACAGGTGTAGGTGACTCAAGTCCCTCAGGTTCCTCACACACAGCTCCTCAGTGTTTACAACATTCAAGCATCCCAATAACTAGCCACAACACCAGCTTCATCCAAATAAACACAACGTAAGCATACAGAAAAGAGAAAAAAGGGAATACAAGATTCTCTCCCCTACTCCACATATCAAAGCGCTCAACACTGACCCAAGACTCTCCTTTGACAATATACGACATCAATGCAAATTTGGTGGAAACTACCATCCCCAACATAAACTCCTACCACCTGAGATCACAGTCCAAGAATTTCTGTTCAACACCACAACCAACATCCAGCCATACGTGCACAGACAGATCGCTAAGAACAGCCCAGTCCCAACCATTGTAAAGATTATCAATAACTTGTAATAAATCAATTGTATTCACTCCCAGTAAACACTGCTCATACACTATCACTATGTTGAAATGAACTGTAGTTTGAGCTTTTCCCATCTAGTTATTATATGTCTTATTTGTGTCATATGTTGCTTGTATATATGTGATTCAAAAGCCCATTCCCCAAATGTGTGACGGTATGTTTTCAACCTTCACACTTGAAACTCTTTCAATAAATAGATTGGTGTGTGTGTGTGTGTGATTATACAGGTGTGGGTACAGGTGTGGGTGTAGGTACAGGTGTGGGTGTGGGAGTGGGTGTGTGCACAGGTGTGGGTGTGGAGTGCAGGTGTGGGTGAGAGATCTGAGGTGTAGGTACAGGTGGGTACAGGTGTAAGATGTAGGTACAGGTGTAGAATGTGGGGTACAGGTGTAGGTGTAGGTACAGGTGTAGTAGTAGGTACAGGTGTGGGTGAATACAGGTGTGGAGGTACAGGTGTAGGTGTGGGTACAAGGTGTAGGTACAGGTGTGGGTGTGGGTACAGGTGTAGGTGTGGGTATGGGTGCAGGTGTGGAGTACAGGTGTAGGTACAGGTGTGGGTGAGATCGTGAGTACAGGTGTGGAGGGTACAGGTGGGTGTGGGTACAGGTGTGGGTGTGGGTACAGGTGTGGGTGTGGGTACAGGTGAGATACAGGTGTGGGTTGTAGGTACAGGTTGGAGTGTAGGGGTACAGGTGTAGGTACAGGTGTAGGTGTGGGTACAGGTGGCAGGTGTAGAGTAAACAGGGTGTAGGTGTGGGTGTAGGTACAGGTGTGGGTGTA
Organism: Homarus americanus; assembly: GCF_018991925.1. Lineage (NCBI taxonomy): Eukaryota > Metazoa > Arthropoda > Malacostraca > Decapoda > Nephropidae > Homarus > Homarus americanus. The sequence continues at coordinate 2,371 of NW_024725673.1, read as the reverse complement.
GGTACAGGTGCAGGTGTGGGTACAGGTGTAGGTACAGGTGTGGGTGGGGGTGCAGGTGTGGGTGTAGGTACAGGTGTGGGTGAAGATACAGGTGGGTACAGGTGTGGGTGGGTACAGGTGTGGGTGTGAGGTACAGGTGTAGGTGAAGATGCAGGTGTAGGTGCAGGTGTGGGTTGGGTGTGGAGGTGTAGCTACAGGTGTGGGCAATGAGTACAGGTGTAGGTGTAGGTACAGGTGTGGGGTGAAGATACAGGTGTGGTACAGGTGTGGGGTGTAGAGTGCAGGTGTAGGTGTAGGGTGTAGGTGCAGGTGTAGGTGTGGGTACAGGTGTGGGTGTAGGTACAGGTGTAGGTGAAGATACAGGTGTAGGTACAGGTGTAGGTGTAGGTGTAGGTATAGGTGTGGGTATGGGTGTAGGTACAGGTACAGGTGTGGGAACAGATGTAGGTGTAGGTACGGAATGTGGGTAGCAGGTGTGGGTGTGGAGGTACAGGTGTGGGTACAGGTGTGGGTGTGGGTGCAGGTGTGGGTACAGGTGCAGGTGTGGGAGTACAGGTGTGGGGGTACAGGTGTAGGTGTAGGTGAAGGGTACAGGTGTAGGTACAGGTGTGGGAGTGGCAGAGTACAGGTGGGGTGAGGTACAGGTGTAGAGTGCAGGTACAGGTGTGGGTGTAGGTACAGGTGTGGGTGTAGGTACAGGTGTGGGTGGAGGGTACAGGTGTAGGTAGGTGTGGGTGCAGGTGTGGGTGTGGGTGCAGGTGTGGGTGTGGGTACAGGTGTGGGTGTGGAGTGGGTGTGGGTGGAAGGTACAGGTGTGGGGTGCAGGTGTGGAGTGGGGTGTGGGTACGGGTGTGGGTCGGGTGTGGGTGTGGGTACAGGTGTGGGTGCAGGTGCGGGTGTGGGTACAGGTGTGGGGGGTACAGGTGTGGGTACAGGTCAGGTGTGGGGGTACAGGTGCAGGTGAAGGTCAAGTGAAGGTACAGGTGTAGGTACAGGTGTAGGTACAGGTACAGGTGTGGGTGCAGGTGTAGGTGCAGGTGTAGGTACAGGTACAGGTGTGGTGCGGGTGAGGTGCAGGTGCAGGTGTGGGTACAGGTGTGGGTGCAGGTGTGGGAGTACAGGTACGGGTGTACAGGTGCTGGGTGTGGGGTACAGGTGCAGGTGTGGGGTGCAGGTACAGGTACAGGTGTGGAGGTACAGGTGTGGGTGCAGGTGCAGGTGTGGGTGCGGGTGTGGGTACAGGTGTAGGTACAGGTACAGGTGTAGGTGCAGGTGTGGGTACAGGCACAGGTACAGACGTAGAGTACAATAAATACTAAATTGTAAATAGCGTCGTTCCTCCCCTCCCCCTCTCTCACCTCCTCTGAGCTGGTTGGTGTTCGTCAGCATTGAGCCAAACTGACACCTTGTTCTGGAAATTACCTGGTGTGTGTGTGTGTGTGTGTGTGTGTGTGTGTGTGTGTGTGTGTGTGTGTGTACATGGACGTGTATTCATCTTCTATCTATCTATATAAAACAAAAAGTCTGTCTTTCTGTCTGTCTGTCTGTTTGTTTGTGTGTCACACGAAAATCTCAAGAAACTACTTACCGATCTGTAAGTGATGATGGATGGTGTTATATGTAGTGATGATGGTGGTGTTATGTAGTGATGATGGATGGTGTTATATGTAGTGATGATGGTGGTGTTATATGTAGTGATGATGGATGGTGTTATATGTAGTGATGATGGATGGTGTTATATGTTGTGATGATGGAGGTGGTGTTATATGTGAAGTGATGATGGATGGTGTTATATGTAGTGATGATGGATGGTGTTATATGTAGTGATGATGGATGGTGTTATATGTGATGATGATGGATGGTGTTATATGTAGTGATGATGGATAGTGTTATATGTAGTGATGATGGATGTGGTGTTATATAGTGATGATGGGTGATATTGTTATGTAGTGATGATGGATGGTGTTATATGTAGTGATGATGGGTGGTGTTATATGTAGTGATGATGGATGGTGTTATATGTAGTGATGATGGATGGTGTTATATGTAGTGATGATGGATGGTGTTATGTAGTGATGATGGGTGATTGGATGGTGTTATATGTAGTGATGATGGATGGTGTTATATGTAGTGATGATGGATGGTGTTATATGTAGTGATGATGGGTGGTGTTATATGTAGTGATGATGGGTGGTGTTATATGTAGTGATGATGGATGATGTTATATGTAGTGATGATGGATGGTGTTATATGTAGTGATGATGGGTGGTGTTATATGTAGTGATGATGGATGGTGTTATATAGTGATGATGGGTGGTGTTATATGTAGTGATGATGGATGGTGTTATGTAGTGATGATGGATGGTGTTAT
>NW_024725672.1:0-12226 GCF_018991925.1 Homarus americanus | reverse complement strand
GGGCTGGGCACCCCTTAAGGTCCATGACCTGGGGTGTGAGAGCAGTGCACCCCTTCAGTGCCATGACCCGGGGTGTGAGGGCCGGGCACCCTCTCAGTGTCATGACCCGGGGTGTGAGGGCCCGGCACCCTTTCAGTGCCATGAAACGGGGTGTGAGGTCCGGGCACCCCTACAGTGACATGACCCGGGGTGTGAGGGCCGGGCACCCCTCCAGCACCATGACCCGGGGTGTAAGGGCCGGGAACCGCTTCAACCCCATGATCCGTTGTGTGAGGGCCGGACACCCCTTTAGGTCCATGACCCGGGGTGTGAGGGCCGTGCACCCTTTAAGTGCCATGACCCGGGATGTGAGGGCCGGGGACCCCAGACACACCATGACCCGGGTTTTGAGGGTCGGGGGACCTTTTCAGTGCTATGAATGGGTGAGCCGAGCATCCCCTTCAGCACCATGACCCGGGGTGTGAGGGCCAGCACCTCTGCAGTGCCATGACCTTGGGTGTGAGGGATGGCACCCCTCCACCACCGTGACCCGGGGTGTGAGGGCTGGAACCGATTCAACCCCATGACCCATGGTGTGAGGGTTGGGCACCCCAGGTCCATGACCTGGGGTGTGAGGGCCGTGCACCCCTTCAGTGCCATGACCCGGGGTGTGAGGGCCGGGCACCCTCTCAGTGTCATGAACCGGGGTGTGAGGGCCCGGCACCCTTTCAGTGCCATTAAACGGGGTGTGAGGTCCGGGCACCCCTACAGTGCTGCGAACTGGGGTGTGAGGGCCGGGCACCCCTTCACATGACCCGGGGTGTGAGGGTCCGGCACCACTTCAGTGAAATGAATCTGGGTGTGAGGGCCGGGCACCCCTTCAGCACCATTACCCAGAGTGTTAGGGCCGGGCTCGATTTCAGTGCCAAGAATCGGGGTGTGAGGGTCGGGCACCCCATCAGCACCATGACCCGGGGTGTGATGGCCGGGAACCGCTTCAACCCCATGACCCCGGGTGTGATGGCCGGGCACCCCTCAGGCACCATGACCCAAGGTGTGAGGGCCGGGCACCCCTTCAGTGCCAGGAATCGGGGTGTGAGGGCCAGGCACCCCTTCAGTGCCATGACCCGGGGTGTGAGGGCCGGGCATCCCTCAGGCACCATGACCCGAGGTGTGAGTGCCAGGCACCCATACAGTGCTTTGAAAAAGGGTGTGTGGTCCGGGCACCCCTTCACTTGACCCGGGGTGTCATGGCCGGGCACCCCTCCAGACCCTTGACCCGAGGTGTGAGCGCCGGGCACCCCATAAGTGACATGAGCCGGGGTGTGGGGGCAGGGGACCCCTACAGTGTTACGAACCGGGGTGTGAGGGCCGGGCACCTCTTCACATGACCCGGGGTGTAAGGGCCAGGCACCCCATTAGCACCATGACCCGGGATGAGGGCCGGGCACCCTTTCAGTAACATGACCCGGGGTGTGAGGGCCGGGCACCCCTCCAGCACCATGACCCGGGGCGTGAGGGCCGGGAACCCCTTCAGTGTCATGACCCGGGGTGTGAGGGCCGGGCACCCCTGCAGTGCCATGACCCTGGGTGTGAGGGACGGGCACCCTTTCAGTGACATGACCCGGGGTGTGAGGTTCGGGCACACCTCCAGCACCATGACCCGGGGTGTGAGGTTCGGGCACACCTTCAGTGCCATGACTCGGGGTGTGAGGGCCGGGCACCCCTTCAGCACCATGATCCAGGGTGTAAGGGCAGGGCTCGATTTCAGTGCCAAGAATCGGGGTGTGAGGGCCGGGCACCCCCATCAGCACCATAACCCGGGGTGTGAGGGCCGGGAACCGCTGCAACCCCATGTCTCGGGGTGTGAGGGCAGGGCACCCCTTTAGTGACATGACCCGGGGTGTGAGGGACGGGAACCCCTCAGACACCATGACCCGGGGTTTGAGGGCCAGGACCCTTTCAACACATGACCCGGGGTTTGAGGGCCGACACCCTTTCAGTGACATGACCCGGGTGTGAGGTTCGGTCACACTTCCAGCACCATGACCCGGGTGTGAGGGCCGGGAACCCCTTCAGCACCATGATCCAGTGTGTTAGGGCCGGGCTCGATTTCAGTGCCAAGAACAGGGGTGTGAGGGCCGGGCTCCCCATCAGCACCATAACCCGGGGTGTGAGGTTCGGGCACACCTTCAATGACATGACCCGGGGTGTGAGGTTCGGGCACACCTCCAGCACCATGACCCGGGGTGTGAGGTTCGGGCACACCTCCAGCACCATGACCCGGGGTGTGAGGGTCGGGGACCTTTTCAGTGCCATGAATCGGGGTGTGAAAGCCGAGCATCCCTTCAGCACCATGACCCGGGGTGTGAGGGCCAGGCACCCCTGCAGTGCCATGACCCTGGGTGTGAGGGACGGGCACCCCTCCACCACCATGCCCCGGGGTGTGAAGGTCGGGAACCGTTTCAACCCCATGACCCGTGGTGTGAGGGCTGGGCACCCCTTTAGGTCCATGACCTGGGGTGTGAGGGCCGTGCACCCCTTCAGTGCCATGACCCGGGGTGTGAGGGCCGGGCACCCCTTGAGTGTCATGAATCGGGGTGTGAGGGCCCGGCACCCTTTCAGTGCCATGAAACGGGGTGTGAGGTCCGGGCACCCCTACAGTGCTGCGAACTGGGGTGTGAGGGCCGGGCACCCCTTCACATGACCCGGGGAGTGAGGGTCCGGCACCACTTCAGTGAAATGAATCGGGGTGTGAGGGCCGGGCACCCCTTCAGCACCATTACCCAGAGTGTTAGAGCCGGGCTCGATTTCAGTGCCAAGAATCGGGGTGTGAGGGCCGGGAACCCCATCAGCACCATGACCCTGGGTGTGATGGCAGTTAATCACTTCAACCCCATGACCCGGGGTGTGAGGGCCGGGCACCCCTCAGGCACCATGACCCGAGGTGTGAGGGCCGGGCACCCCTTCAGTGCCAGGAATCGGGGTGTGAAAGCCGGGAACCCCTTCAGCACCATGACCCGGGGTGTGAGGGCCAGGAACCCCTTCAGTGCCATGACCCGGGGTGTGAGGGCCGGGCACCCCTTCAGTGACATGAACCTGGGTGTGAGGGCCGGGCACCCCTCCAGCACCATGACCCGGGGTGTAAGGGCCGGGAACCGCTTCAACCCTATGATCCGTGGTGTGAGGGCCGGGCACCCCTTTAGGTCCGTGACCCGGGGTGTGAGGGCCGTGCACCCTTTAAGTGCCATGACCCGGGGTGTGAGGGCCGGGGACCCTTTCAGTGCCATGAATCGGGGTGTGAAAGCCGGGCACCCCTTCAGCACCATGACCCGGAGTGTGAGGGCCAGGCACCCCTTCAGTGCCGTGATCCGGCGTGTGAGGGCCGGGCACCCCTTCAGTGACATGACCCGGGGTGTGAGGGCCGGGCACCCCTTCAGCCCCATGACCCGGGGTGTGAGGGCCGGGCACCCCTCCAGCACCATCACCCGGGGTGTGAGGGCCGGGAACCGTGTCAACCCCATGATCCGTGGTGTGAGGGCCGGGCACCCCTTTAGGTCCATGACCCGGGGTGTGAGGGCCGTGCACCCTTTCAGTTCCATGACCCGGGGTGTGAGGGCCGGGCACCCTTTCAGTGTCATGAAACGGGGTGTGAGGGCCGGGCAACCTTTCAATGCATTGAAACGGGGTGTGAAGGCCGGGCACCCCTACAGTGCTGTGAACCGGGGTGTGAGGGCCGTGCACCCCTTCAGTCCCATGAATAGGGGTGTGAGGGCCGGGCATCCCCTTCAGTGACATGACCCGGGGCGTCAGGGCCGGGCAACCCTTTAGGTCCATGACCCGGGGTGTGAGGGCCATGCACCCCTTTAGGTCCAAGACCCGGGGTGTGAGGGCCGTGAACCCCTTCAGTGACATGACCCGGGGTGTGAGGGCGGGTCACCCCTTTAGTGACATGAACCAGGGTGTGAGGGCCGGGCACCTTTTCAGTGCCATGACCCGGGGTATGAGGGTTGGGCACGCCTTCAGAGCTGTGACCCGGGGTGTGAGGGCCGGGCATTTTTTCAGTGATATGACCCTGGGTGTGAGGGACGGGCACCCCTTCAATGATATGACCCGGGGGGTGAGGGCCGGGCACTCGTTTAGCTCTATGACCACGGGTGTGAGGGCCGGGCATACCTTCAGTGCCATGACCCGGGGTGTGAGGGCCGGTCACTCCTTCAGTGCCATGACCCGGGGTGTGAGGGCCGGTCCCTCCTTCAGTGCCATGACCCGGGGGGTGAGGGCCGGGCACTCGTTTACCTCTATGACGAGGGGTGTGAGGGCCGGGCATACCTTCAGTGCCATGGCCAGGGGTGTGACGGCCGGGCACCGCTTCAGTGCCATGACCCGTGGTGTGAGGGCCGAGCACCCCTTCAGTGACATGACCCAGGGCGTCAGGGCCGGACACCCCTTCAGTGCCATGAGCCGGGGTGTGAGTGCCAGGCACCCCTTCAGCACCATTACCCAGAGTGTTAGGGCCGGGCTCGATTTCAGAGCCAAGAATCGGGGTGTGAGGGCCGGGCACCCCATCAGCACCATGACCCGGGGTGTGATGGCCGGGAACCGCTTCAACCCCATGACCCGGGGTGTGAGGGCCGGGCACCCCTCAGGCACCATGACCCGAGGTGTGAGGGCCGGGCACCCCTTCAATGCCATGAATCGGGGTGTGAAAGCCGGGAACCCCTTCAGCACCATGACCCGGGGTGTGAGGGCCAGGCACTCCTTCAGTGCCATGACCCGGGGTGTGAGTGCCAGGCACCCATACAGTGCTTTGAAATAGGGTGTGTGGTCCGGGCACCCCTTCACTTGACCCGGGGTGTCAGGACCGGGCACCCCTCCAGCACCATGACCCGGGGTGTGAGCGCCGGGCACCCCATAAATGACATGAGCCGGGGTGTGGGGGCAGGGCACCCCTACAGTATTATGAACCGGGGTGTGAGGGCCGGGCACCTCTTCACATGACCCGGGGTGTAAGGGCCAGGCACCCCATTAGCACCATGACCCGGGGTGTGAGGGCGGGGCACCCCTTCAGTACCATTACCCTGGGTGTGATGGCCAGGCACCCCTTCAGTGAAATCACCGGGGGTGTGAGAGCTGGGCACCCTTTCATTGACATGACCCGGGATGAGGGCCGGGCACCCTTTCAGTGACATGACCCGGGGTGTGAGGGCCGGGCACCCCTCCAGAACTATGACTCGGGGTGTGAGGGCCGGGAACCCCTTCAGTGCCATGACCCTGGGTGTGAGGGTCGGGCACCCCTTCAGTGACATGACCCGGGGTTTGAGGGCCGGACACCCTTTCAGTGACATGACCCTGGGTGTGAGGGCGGGCACCCCTTCAATGACATGACCCGGGGGTTTGTGGGCCGGACACCCTTTCAATGACATGACCCAGTGTGATGTTCGGGCACACCTGCAGCACCACACCCGGGGTGTGAGGCGTTCGCACACGTTCAATGACATGACCTGGGTGTGAGGGCTGGCACCCTTTAGGGTGACATGACCCGGGTGTGAGGCCGGGCACCCCTCAGACACCATGACCTGGGTTTTGAGGGTCGGGGACCTTTCAGTGCCAAGGACCTGGGTGTGTGAGGGCCGGGAACCCCTTCAGCACCATGATCCAGGGTGTTAGGGCCGGGCTCGATTTCAGTGCCAAGAACCGGGTTGTGAGGGCCGGGCACCTCATCAGCACCATAACCCTGGGTGTGAGGTTTGGGCACACCTTCAATGACATGACCTGGGGTGTGAGGTTCGGGCACACCTCCAGCACCATGACCCGAGGTGTGAGGTTCGGGCACACCTTCAATGACATGACCCGGGGTGTGAGGGCCGGGCACCCCTCAGACACCATGACCCGGGGTGTGAGGGCCGGGCACCCCTCAGACACCATGACCCGGGTTTTGAGGGTCGGGGACCTTTTCAGTGCCATGAATCGGGGTGTGAAAGCCGAGCATCCCTTCAGCACCATGACCCGGAGTGTGAGGGCCAGGCACCCCTGCAGTGCCATGACCCTGGGTGTGAGGGACGGGCACCCCTCCACCACCATGACCCGGGGTGTGAGGGCCGGGAAACGTTTCAACCCCATGACCCTTGGTGTGAGGGCTGGGCACCCCTTTAGGTCCATGACCTGGGGTGTGAGGGCCGTGCACCCCTTCAGTGCCATGACCCGGGGTGTGAAGGCCGGGCACCCTCTCAGTGTCATGAACCGGGGTGTGAGGGCCCGGCACCCTTTCAGTGCCCTGAAACGGGGTGTGAGGTCCGGGCACCCCTACAGTGCTGCGAACTGGGGTGTGAGGGCCGGGCACCCCTTCACATGACCCGGGGTGTGAGGGTCTGGCACCACTTCAGTGCCAAGAATCGGGGTGTGAGGGCCGGGAACCCCATCAGCACCATGACCCGGGGTGTGATGGCAGGGAACCGCTTCAACCCCATGACCCGGGGTGTGAGGGCCGGGCACCCTCAGGCACCATGACCCAAGGTGAGCCGGGCATCCCTTCAGCACCATGACCCGGGGAGTGAGGGCCAGGCACCCTTGCAGTGCTATGACCCGGGGTGTGAGGGACGGGCACCCCTCCAGCACCATGACCCGGGGTGTGAGGGCCGGGAACCGCTTCAACCCCATGATCCGTGGTGTGAGGGCTGGGCACCCCTTTAGGTCCATGACCCTGGGTGTGAGGGCCGTGCATCCTGTAAGTGCCATGACCCGGGGTGTGAGGGCCGGGGACCCTTTCAGTGCCATGAATCGGAGTGTGAAAGCCGGGCACCCCTTCAGCACCATGACCCGGGGTGTGAGGGCTAGGCACCTCTTCAGTGCCGTGACCCGGGGTGTGAGGGCCGGGCACCCCTTCAGTGACATGACCCGGGGTGTGAGGGCCGGGCATTCTTCAGCACCATGACCCGGGGTGTGAGGGCCGGGAACCGCGTCAACCCCATGACCCAGGGTGTGAGGGCCGGGCACCCCTTTAGGTCCATGACCCGGGGTGTAAGGGCCGTGCACCTCTTCAGTGACATGACCCGGGGTGTGAGGGCCGGGCATCCCTCCAGCACCATGACCTGGGGTGTGAGGGCTCGTCAAATACCTTCAGTGCCATGACCCGGGTGTGAGGGTTGGGCACTCGCTTAGCTCTATGACCAGGGGTGTGAGGGCCAGGCACCCTTCAGTGACATGACCTGGGTGTGAAGGCTGCACCCTCCAGCACCATGACCCGGAGTGAGGGCTGGCACCTTCAGTGCCATGAACAGGGTGTGAGGACCGGCACCCCTTTAGTGACATGACCCGGTGTGTGAGGGCCGGGCACTTCTTCAGGACCATGACCCCGGGTGTGAGGACTGGGCACCCCTTCAGTGTCATGAACCGGGGTGTGACGGCCGGGCACCCCTTTAGTGACATGACCCGGGGTGTGAGGGCCGGGCACCCCTTCAGGACCATGACCCGGGGTGTGAGGACTGGACACCCCTTCAGTGCCATGACCCGGGTTGTGAGGGCCGGGCTCCCCTTCAGTGCCATGAATAGGGTGTTAAACCCGGCACCCCTTCAGTGCCATGACCTGGGGTGTGAGGGCCGGGCACCCCTCCAACACCATGACCCGGGGTGTGAGGGCCGGGAACCGATTCAACCCCATGACCCGTGGTGGGAGGGCCAGGCACCCCTTTAGGTCCATGACCCGGGGTGTGAGGGCCGGGCACCCCTTCAGTGTCATGAAACGGGGTGTGAGGGCCGGGCACCCTTTCCGTGCGATGAAACGGGGTGTGAAGGCCGGGCACCCCTACAGTGCTGCGAACCGGGATGTGAGGGCCGGGCACCCCTTCACATGACCCGGGGTGTGAGGGTCGGGCACCCCTTCAGTGCCATGAATCGGGGTGTGAGGGTCGGGCACCCCCTTCAGCACCATGGCCCGGGGTGTCAGGGCCGGGCTCCATTTCAGTGCCATGAATCGGGGTGTGATGGCCGGGCACCCCTACTGTGCTGTGAACCCGGGTGTGAGGGCCGGGCACCCCTTCAGTACCATAAATAGAGGTGTGAGCGTCGGGCACCCCTTCAGTGTCATGAATCGGGGTGTGAGGGCTGGGCACCCTTTCAGTGCCATGAAACGAGGTGTGAGGGCCGGGCACCCCTTCACATGACCCGGGGTGTGAGGGTCGGGCACCCCTTCAGTGAAATAAATCTGGGTGTGAGGGTCTGGCTCCCCTTCAGTGAAATGAATCTGGGTGTGAGGGCTGGGCACCCCTTCAGCACCATGACCCAGGGTGTTAGGGCCGGGTTCGATTTCAGTGCCAAGAATCGGTGGGTGAGGGCGGGGCCCCCCATCAGCACCATGACCCGGGGTGTGAGGGCCGGGCACCCCTTCAGTGACATGACTCGGGGTGTGAGGGCCGGGCACCCCTCCAGCACCATGACCCGGGGTGTGATGGCCGGGAACCGCTTCAACCCCATGACCCGTGGTGTGAGGGCCGGGCACCCCTTTAGGTCCATAACCCGGGGTGTGTGGGCCGTGTACCCTTTAAGTGCAATGACCCCGGGTGTGAGGGCCGGCACCCCTTCAGTGTCATGAAACGGGATGTGAGGGCCGGGCACCCTTTCAGTGCCATGAATCGGGGTTGTGAAAGCCTAGCATCCCTTCAGTACCATGATCCGGGGTATGAGGGCCAGGCACCCCTTCAGTGCCGTGACCCGGGGTGTGAGGGCCGGGCACCCCTTCAGTGACATGACCCGGGGTGTGAGGGCCGGGCACCCCTCCAGCACCATGACCCGGGGTGTGAGGGCCGGGAACCGTTTCAACCCCATGACCCGTGGTGTGAGGGCCGGGCACCCCTTTAGGTCAATGACCCGGGGTGTGAGGGCCATGCACCCTTTCAGTGCCATGACAGGGGTGTGAGGGCCGGGCACCCCTTCAGTGTCATGAAACGGGGTGTGAGAGCCGGTCACCCTTTCAGTGCGATGAAACGGGGTGTGAAGGCAGGGCACCCCTACAGTGCTGCGAACCGGGGTGTGAGGGCCGGGCACCCCTTCACATGACCCGGGGTGTGAGGGCCGTGCACCCCTTTAGGTCCATGACCCGGGGTGTGAGGGCCGGGCACCCCTTTAGTGCCATGAAACGGGGTGTGAGGGCCGGGCACCTCTACAGAGCTATGAACCAGAGTGTGAGGGCCGGGCACCCTTCACATGACACGGGGTGTGAGGGCCAGGATCCCCTTTAGAGCTATGACCCTGGGTGTGAGGGCCGTGCACCCCTACAGAGCTATGAACCAGAGTGTGGAGGGGCCGGGCACCCTTCAGTGACATGGCCAGGGTATGAGGTGCGGGCACCCATCCAGCGCCACGACCCGGGTGGTGGAGGGCTCTGACACTCCTTCAGTGCCATGATCCGGCGTGTGAGGGCTGGGCACCCCTTCAGCCTCCCATGACCCAGGGGGTGAGGGCCGGCACTCGTTTAATCCCTATGACCAGGTGTGAGGGCCGGGCATACCTTCAGTGCCATGGCCAGGGGTGTGACGGCTGGGCACCGCTTCAGTGCCATGACCCGGGGTGTGAGGGCCGGGCACCCCTTTAGGTCCATGACCCGGGGTGTGAGGGCCATGCACCCCTTCAGTGACATAACCCTGGGTGTGAGGGCCGGGCACCCTTTCAGTGTCATGAATCGGGGTGTGATGGTCGGGCACCCCTTCAGCTCCATGACCCGTGGTGTGAGGACCGGGAACCGCTTCAACCCCTTGACTCAGGGTGTGAAGGCCGGGCACCCCTTTAGGTCCATGACCCGGGGTGTGGGGTGTGAGGGCCGTGCACCCCTGCAGTGACTTGACCCTGGGTGTGAGGGCCGGGCACCCCTTTAGTGACATGACCCGGGGTATGAGGGGCGGGCACCCCTCCAGCACCACGACCCGGGGAGTGAGGGCCTGTCACTCCTTCAGTGCCATGACCCGTGGTGTGAGGGCTGGGCACTCGTTTAGCTCTATAACCAGGGGTGTGAGGGCCGGACACCCCTTCAGTGACATAACCCGGGGTGTGAGGGCCGGGAACCGTTTCAACCCCATGACCCGTGGTGTGAGGGCTGGGCACCCCTTTAGGTCCATGACCCGGGGTGTGAGGGCCGTGCACCACTTCAGTGTCATGAACCGGGGTGTGAGGGCCCTGCACCCTTTCAGTGCCATGAAACGGGGTGTGAGATCCGGGCACCCCTACAGTGCCGCGAACCGGGGTGTGAGGGCCGGGCACCCCTTCACATGACCCGGGGAGTGAGGGTCTGGCACCACTTCAGTGAAATGAATCGGGGTGTGAGGGCCGGGCACCCCTTCAGCACCATGACCCAGAGTGTTAGGGCCGGGCTCGATTTCAGTGCCAACTATCGGGGTGTGAGGGCCGGGCACCCCATCAGCACCATGACCCGGGGTGTGATGGCCGGGAACCACTTCAACCCCATGACCCGGGGTGTGAGGGCTGGGCACCCCTCAGGCACCATGACCCGGGGTGTGAGGGCCGGGCACCCCTTCAGTGCCATGAATCGGGGTGTGAAAGCCGGGCACCCCTTCAGCACCATGACCAGGAGTGTGAGGTCCAGGCACCCCTTCAGTGCCATGTCCCGGGGTGTGAGGGCCAGGAACCGCTTCACTCCATGATCCGTGGTGTGAGGGCCGGGCACCCCTTTAGGTCCATGACCCGGGGTTTGAGGGCCGGGCACCCCTTCAGTGTCGTGAATTGGGGTGTGAAAGCCGGGCACCCTTTCAGTGAGATGAAAAGGGGTGTGAAGGCCGGGCTCCCCTACAGTGCTGCGAACCGGGGTGTGAAGGCCGGGCACCCCTTCACATGACCCGGGGTGTGAGGGTCGGGCACCCCTTCAGTCCCATGAATCGGGATGTGAAGGCCGGGCACCCCTACAGTGCTGTGAACCGGGGTGTGAGGGCCGGGCACCCCTTCAGTGCCATGAATAGGGGTGTGAGGTCGGGCACCCCTTCAGTGCCATGAATAGGGTTCGTCAGGGCCGGGCAACCCTTTAGGTCCATGACCCGGGGTGTGAGGGCCGTGCACCCCTTTAGTTCCATGACCCGGGGTGTGAGGGCCGTGAACCCCCTCAGTGACATGACCCGGGGTGTGAGGGCCGGGCACCCCTTTAGTGACATGACCCGGGGCGTGAGGGCTGGCACCCTCCAGCACCATGACCCGAGTGTGAGGCTGGGCACCCCTTCAGTGCCAAGAACTGGGGTGAGGCTGCACCTCAGTAACATGACCCGGGTGTGAGGGCTGGGCACCCTCCAGCACCATGACCTGGGTGTGAAGGGAACTGCTTTCTAACCCCATGACCTGTGAGGGTGAGGGGGCTGGCACCCTTTAGGCCCATGACCTGGGGGTGTGAGGGCTAACACGCACCCCTTCAGTGTCATGAACCGGGGTGTGAGGGCTGGGCAACCCTTCAGTGACATGACCCGGGGCGTCAGGGCCGGGCAACCCTTCAGTGCCATGAGCCGGGGTGTGAGGGCCGGGCACCCCTTTAGTGCCATGAAACGGGGTGTGAGGGCCAGGCACCCCTACAGAGCTATGAACCAGAGTGTGAGGGCCGGGCACCCCTTCACATGACACAGGGTGTGAGGGCCGGGCACCCCTTCAGAGCTATGACCAGGGGTGTGAGGGCCGGGCATTTTTTCAGTGATATGAAACGGGGTGTGTGGGCCGGGCACCCCTTCAATGATATGACCCGGGGGGTGAGGGCCGGGCACTCGTTTAGCTCTATGACCAGGGGTGTGAGGGCCGGGCATACCTTCAGTGCCATGACCCGAGGTGTGGAGGGCCGGTCACTCCTTCAGTGCCATGACCCGGGGTGTGAGGGCCAGTCACTCCTTCAGTGCCATGACCCGGGGGTTGAGGGTCGGGCACTCGATTTGCTCTATGACCAGGGGTGTGAGGGCCGGGCATACCTTCAGTGCCATGGCCAGGGGTGTGACGGCCGGGCACCGCTTCAGTGCCATGACCCGGGGTGTTAGGGCCGGGCAACCCTTCAGTGATATGACCCAGGGTGTCACGGCCGGACACCCCTTTAGTGCCATGAGCCGGGGTGTGAGGGCCGGGCGCCCCTTAAGTGCCATGAAACGGGGTGGGAGGCTCGGGCACCCGGACAGAGCTATGAACCGGGTTCTGAGGACCGGGAACCTATTCAGTGCCCTCACCCGGGGTGTGAGGGCCGGGTACCCCTTTAGGTCCATGACCCGGGGTGTGAGGG